>NC_059389.1:31367500-31667500 GCF_019703515.2 Myxocyprinus asiaticus
TCACCAAGATGTTGGACAGTTGACACTGGATTTCATCTCCCGGCACGATTTTCAACTCGAGTCCCTGGGTCGCAGGCCCATCAGAGGCCTCAGCTTGAGGCAAAGAGCAAATATATTAACTCGGTGTATCGAATCTCACCGGTTATAACATGAAAATAATTACAAAACTAGCAATGTGCGCAGAGCTCGTGATTCACACATCTGCTTCTCGCATGGCGTCACATCCTTTAAAAGCATTATTAATATCAATGGCTGAGGTAAATATTTCATCACCAGCAGATTTCACTGAGGGAATGGTGATCGATTATCTGGAGTCATCGGAGAGGGAATTAGCTGCTAACCCGCTAGCGACCAAGGCAGGCTTGGTGCACATCCAGCAAAAGTTGGAAGACTTAGAGAATCGTAACTGGCGAAACAACATCCGAATTGTTGGTATTCCTGAGGACAAAGAAGGCCGAGATATGGTGAAATTCCTAGACGGGCTCTTCCCGAGTCTGCTCGACATAACAGGCCATAAGCTGGAAATCGAGCGAGCTCACAGAGGTCCAGCTCGGAGATCCGCAGAGGGAGACAGGCCCTGATCAATTCTGGCCGAATTTCTGAGATCATCCGATAAAGATCTTGTGTTACGTGAGGCGAGGAGTAAAGGAAGGCTTTCTTGGAAGAACCACAGCATTTTCTTGTTCACAGTCTTTGCGATTTCGACAAGAGAGAAACATGATTGATTCAAGGAAAGCAAGAAACTCTTACATCAATGGAAGGTCGCTTTTGCACTGATGTTCCTGGCCAAATTGAGAATAGATACTAAGGACAGCTGCAAAATATTTACATGCCCACAGCAAGCCATGTCTTTCATAAAGTCAATAGAGTGAGTAAATCATTGTGTGATAATTATGTTGCAGCCGAGTGGGCCTGACTCACTGAACATACACTTGACTGTCCGAGGAAACTGAGCACCATTTTTGTTTCTTTTTGTGCTGGTTCCGCCTAGTGGCTGGAGTTTGGAGTTTGTGGAATAACACTCCTTCAGGACAGTTTGTGGATGAATCTGCACGTTCTTTGTGCTTATGCCTCCTATTGGCTGGAGTTTGTTTTGTGGAATATTTCTTGCAGGACATTGGAGTGATAAGGTCATCTGTTGCACTCATGTAACAGCCGAATGAGCCGGCACACTGAACATTCGTTTGACTGTCCGAGGAAACTAAACGGCTTTTTTTTGTGCTGGTTCTGCTAGCAGCTGGAGCTTGTTTTGTGGAGGAACACACCTTCAGGACAGTTATGTGGATGAATCTACACACTCTTTGTGCTTATGCCTCCAATTGGCTGGAGTTTGTTGTATAGATTTTCTGTTGTGCAATTCTGTCTCACAAAATTTTTATAGAAGCACTGGACTTGAGCAATCTGACTGCAAAGTTGTCGCGGGGGCTCTTGTAGATGTACATGGACTGTTTGAGTTTAGAGGGATGGACGCCAGTTGGCGCTGTCGTGCGCGGGGTTAATGCACATGTTTTTCTTTTTTCTGTTTTTTTTTTTGTTGTTCTGGGGATGTTCGGGGTTTGACTGTTGCACTAATGTTGGAATGTGGTCATTATAATTTTATTTTTGACACACAATCTATTTTTTCTAATATGCCAAAATGTCAAATGTTAATATGAGCAGATTGTCTCTCTCCCATTGGAATGTGAATGGGTAGGGGCACCCCATAAAAAGAAGGAAGGTTATTTCTCTTCTTAAGTGTAAGAAATATAATATAGTGTTTCTTCAAGAAACACATCTTTCTCCGTAGGAAGCTGAACATTTTGGGAGGATATGGGGTGGGCATGCTTTCTTTTGTGCTGGCTCAAGTAAGAGCAGGGGAGTCATTGATAAGTAAGCATCTACAATTCAAATGTCTCAAACAGATTAATGATTAATTAGGAAGAGTCATTATTGTTTTAGCAGAAATTCAGGGACAAAGGTTGATTTTGGCTAATATTTACACACCTAACGCTGATGATCGGGGCTTTTTTATAGATCTTGAAGGGATTTTGCAAGCCACTGGCACCCCTCATGGTATAATATTGGGAGGAGTCTTTAATCTTTTGGTGGACTCAATCTTTGATAATAGTGAAGCAAAATTGTGTAAACCCCCTAGAGAAATAGTGACGCTTCACAGGATGTGTAAAAATCTTGATTTTACAAGATTTTAACCATCTGGTAGGGACTATACATTTTTTTCATCAGTCCATAAGATTTATTCTAGAATAGATTTTTTTTTTATATCTAAGTCAATTGGAAACATCTTAGTCTCAGATCATACCCTGGTGAGTTTAGAGGTGTTGCCACATACAGTGAAAAAAAAAATCATATAGTTGGCGCTTTAATGTATCCCTTTTGCAAAATCCTGAATTTCAACAAACGTTAAAGGCCGAAATCACTGTTTATATGGAGACCAACTGGTCTTGAGTATCCTTTTTGGGCATGGCTTGGGAGGCACTTAAGGCTGTTCTTATGGGTCGGATCATACAGTATGCCTCATTCATCAAAAAATCCAAAGCACGAGAACTTGTGGAGTTGGAAGGGAATATTAAAAGTGCCAAAGCAGAACTGAAGCGCCGAATGTCGTTTGATGGCCTCAGAGAATTGACCCGATTGAAATACAGATATAATACTATTTTGTCACGGAAGGTGGAGTTTTGGCTATTTAGGGCAAGACAGTCATACTTTGAGTTGCGGGACAAAGCAGGGAAACTTTTGGCTAGATATGCACTACCGGTCAAAACTTTTGAAACACTTGACTGAAATGTTTCTCATGATCTTAAAAATCTTTTGATCTGAAGGCGTATGCTTAAATGTTTGAAATTAGTTTTGTAGCCAAAAATATAATTGTTCCACCATATTAATCATTCATTGTAAAACTAAAATTTAATTAAAAAAAAGTTTTTGTAATTGATGACGGACCAAATAATAAATTAAAGCAGCCAATAAATACCCAACATAGATGGGAACTCCTTCAATACTGTTTAAAAAGCATCCCAGGGTGATACCTCAAGAAGTTGGTTGAGAAAATGTCAAGAGTACATATCTGCAAATTCTAGGCAAAGGGTGACTACTCTGAAGATGCTAAAATACAAAACAGTTTTGATTTATTTTGGATTTTGTTTAGTCACTACATAATTCCCATAGTTCCATTTATGTTATTCCATAGTTTTGATGACTTTACTATTATTCTAAAATGTGAAAAAAAAAATAATAATTATAATAAAGAATGAAGTGTTTCAAAACTTTTGACCGGTAGTGTATAAATCAGAGAGAGTCTTTTTCTACCATTCCCTCAGTGAAATCTGCTGGTTGTGAAATGTTTACCTCGGCCATTAATATTAATAATGCTTTTAAAGAATTCTATCTTGATCTCTATAGTTCCACGGCTTCATCTACTGATGAAGATATTAGAAACTTTGTGGAACCATTAGAACTCCCTAACCGACAACTGAGCAAAAAAATTCTCTTGATTCTGAGATAACCTTGGAGGAGCTTGGCGAGGTAATTAAGGCCTTGCCTATAGGCAAGGCTCCAGGGCCATACAGCTTTGCCGCTGAATTTTTTCAGAGAAGTTTATACGGAATCATTAAAGAATGGAAAGCTTCCGCCAACCATGACACAAGCCCAGATCAGTCTGATTCTTAAAAAGGACAAAGATCCAAGCGAGTATAAGAGTTACTCTCCCTGTAGATGTTCCCCTCTTATTTCAAGCAATTTGATAGCATAGTGAAGTCCTTCATTTGGAATGGAAAGCGTCCCAGATGAGGTGAGCTAGACCTACCCAAGACTTTGTTTTATTATTATGCATTCGGTCTCAGACATTTGGCTCATTGGTTTCTTCCACCTGAGAGAGCCCCTCCCTGGTTTTGTATTGAACAGGAAGTTCTTGCCCCTATTTCACATTGCAAAGCCTTTCTATCAAACTAATCGGAGAAGTTAAGTTACATCCCATTATCTCGCATTTGCATTCGGTATGGACAAAAGTGTCCAGAGGGTTTAATTTTGACATTTATTTAAATGTTGCCTCGAGCATATGGCTGAACCCAAAATTATGTATTAATAAGTCCCCTTTCTGCTGGTCAGAGTGGATTGTGAGGGGGGTTACTACACTCGGTGACCTATATGAGAGTGTTGAGATCCTTTGAAAATTTGGTTAAACATTTTGAGATTCCCAGGTCTCAGTTCTTCAGGTATTTACAGCTGTTCCACCTGCTCTGTACTGTTTTTGGGAGTAGTTTACACCCCCCTAAAGTGGCAGATACTCTGGGAGAAGTGATGACTGCTTTTGGAAATGGTCATGAGGCTTCAGTGTATTACTCCCTGCTAATTCAGAGTCTGGGGGACGGAGCTTTAAATTCTATCAAGAGATTATGGGAGAAAGATTTAAACTTGGTTTTGGAGGAGGGAGTGTAGGCTAGGATTCTAAAAAACATCAAGTCTGCATCTAGAGGTGCAAGGGTGCGCCTTATGCAATTCAAGATTTTACACAGATTATTGGACCCCCTCTAGATTGTATAGGTTTGGTCATAAAGACACACCCACCTGCTGGTGATGCCAATCTGAAGTTGGAGACACAACCCATGTTTTTTGGTGGTGTGTTAAGATCCAAGATTTTTGATTGAAGGTTCAGAGTATAATATGTGACGTTTTGGGCACTCAGATTTCATTTTGCCCCAGACTCTGTATTTTGGGCGATGGGGCGGTCATCAATATGGGGGATAAACCCATAAAATTTGGGTTCTGACCAGTGTGATGATTGGTAGGCAAGTTATTTTAAGGGGATGGAAGTCAGATGGAGAGCCCTGATTTCCGGAGTGGTGTGCGGAGATGGGGAGGGTGGCAGCTTTCAAGGAGGTGTTAAGTAGAAGGCTGGATTTTTGGAATTTGTTTGATAGAAAATGGGGCAATTATTTAGTGTTTTTGGGGGATTCTCGGGGAGGGGCTGTGGAGAGAGAAGGTTAGTTTTAATCATCTATGATTATTATATTTTCTTTTTTGTTTTCTTTTTTTTGTTTGTGTGTATTCTT
The DNA here is from genome assembly GCF_019703515.2 of Myxocyprinus asiaticus. Lineage (NCBI taxonomy): Eukaryota > Metazoa > Chordata > Actinopteri > Cypriniformes > Catostomidae > Myxocyprinus > Myxocyprinus asiaticus. Next base: position 31,372,549 of record NC_059389.1, read on the forward strand.
ATATGTGACCACAGGGGTGTTCGTTGGGGGTCAGGGTGGGATTGGTGATTGGGGAGGGGGAAAGGTAATGGTGGGGGTTGATTCAATTTATATATGTTGTTTTTCTTTGTTATATATCTTCGAATCAATAAAAATTTTTAATTACCTGATATTACAGGGAATATCTCTTTGAAGAGTTTAGTTGGTATTGGATCTAACATACAGTACATGTTGTGGCTTTTGATGTTTCGATAAGTTTTGTTAGCTCTTCATGACCTATGACAGCAAAGGATTGAAGTTGCTCATGAGGAAAATTATGAGATACTGTTTTCTGTGAAACTGTGACTGATGACTGCATAATTCCAATTTTATCAGTAAAGAAATTAATGAAGTCATTGCGATTGTACTGCAACGGAATATCTGGTTCAGTCGAGGCTTTATTCCTAACCAATTTAGCCACAGTACTGAATAAACACCGAGGATTGTTGTGGTATTTTTTTATGAGTTTGCTATAATATGCTGACCTGGCAGCTTTTAGTGCCTGACTGTAGCTACAGACACTATACTTCCATGCACCGCGAAATACCTCTAATTTTGTATTCTTCCACTTGTGCTCCATTTTCCAAGCTGCTCTCATGAGAGCATGGGTGTGATCATTGTACCATGGTGTGGGGCTTTTTTCTTTAATTGAATGGGGGCGACACTATCAAAAGTGCTAGAGAAGACTGTATATATATTTTCTGATATTACTTCAAGTTCTTCTAGAACTTTTTGGCTAACTGAGTATATGAGATAAATCTGGAAGATTATTAGTGAAGCTATCTTTAGTGGTCGAAAGAATAATTCTACCTGAATGACAACGTGGTGTAGATTGAGTAACATTAGCTGATCGCAGCATACAAGAGATGAGGTAATGATCTGAGATATCAATGCTCTGCGGCACAATTTCTATAGTATCAATATCAACTCCATATGACAGAATTAAATCTAGCATATGATTATGGTGATGAGTTGGTCCTGTCACATTTTGTCTGACTCAAAGAGAGTTTAAATATTGATAAATGCTAACCCCAATGTGTCATTTTCATTATCTAAGTGAATGTTGAAGTCACCAACAATTAAACTTTATCCACAGTAACTACTAGATCTGAGTAAATCAGAATACGGCCCAGGTGATGTATATACTGTAGCAAGCACAAAAGATGACAGAGATTTTTTAATTGTATATGACGGTGTCACATTAAGCATTATTAGTTCAAAAGACTTAAACTTATATCCTGTCCTCTGAGTAACATCAAAAACGTCACTGTAAATTGCAGCAACACCTCTTCCTCGACCCTTCAGATGAGGCTCATGTTTATAACAACAACCTGGGGAAGTAGATTAATTTAAACAAATATATTTATCTGGTTTAAGCCAGATTTCAGTCAAACAGAGCACATTCAAACTATGATCTGTAATAATTTCATTTACAATTAGTGTTTTGGTTGAAAGAGATCTAATGTTTAGTAGCCCTACCTTTATATGATGTTTATCTTCTATTTTTTTTTGTTATTTTAGTTTTACCTTAATATAATTTTTTCTAAATGATTTATGGAGGGGTTTGTGTTTGGTAGTTCGGGGAACAGACACAGTCTCTATGTGATATCTAGGTGATACAGTATCTATGTGTTGTAGTTTATGTGACCTTTGTGATGTCTCAAGGCAGCTACCAGACATTTGGATTAGCCAGTTTGTCTGCTTCCTGACCTGTGCCCCATTTAGTCAAATACTATCACTATCATGGGCGCCTGCAGGATTTCATTTGAGGGTACGCACTGAAATCTGCCTTGTATAACCTCATATCTATAAAAAAACATAGCATTCAATTCCGGTGACTTTGAGGGAAGCTTTTTTTTTCTCGAGTATGAGTAGCGTTCATGTAACTATTGTCTAAAGCATTTCTTCCAGTAACCGTTCAGAACAGATGCATTCCCGCACTAAAAAAGCAAAACGCAAATAGAGCAGAACGCTGGTGTCTCGAGATGCATTTTTATCAGTTAAAGAAGTTCTTTTAACTTGAAACAGCATCTAAAAATGTAGCGCTCTTGTGAGAGATCCTAAAAACACAGTGGAACATGACGCAGTAAAGACATCCATCTAGCGAATGTTTACATGGAAAACGATTGATAAACAGCATGAGCAGATGCAAAAACATGTTCAGTTTGAACAGCTTCTTGTTTACATGACACAGCACTAGCTGAAGTTTCTGAAAATTACCTCTCAAAAAACAGCCTTTTGTTTCAGTTGACTGTAGGTAAATTTACACTGTATCCAGCGCTATATTTGTAAATATCCAGATGCTGTTTTACTATGCGAAAAACTGCTCCAAATGATTCCGTGAGAGAGGGCTCTGAACGAATTGTACTGAATCACGAATCGATTCAGACTGTTTTGCAAGCCCATTTGGCCAATTCACTGAAAAGAACCGACTCAAAAGAATTTTTCATTCACAAATTGGTCATCGCTAGTTCTTTTAAACAGCCACGGGAAACACTTGATTGATTAAATATTTTGAGAGTAAATTTTTCTCAGGTCAGTCGGAGTGCTTATGGTACGCACAGTGCATATGGCCGTACAGCTGCAGGTGCCACTTATCACTATTAAGACTATGAGCCAAATTACTAGAGAGGAGAGGGATGGAGTCCGTCTCTCTTTAGCAGGTCAGGTCTACCCTAAAAACTCTTCCAACTGTCTATAAATCCTATGCTATTCTCCGGACACCACTCAGACATCCAACCATTTAGTGACACTAATCTACTATAAACCTTGTCACCACGATGATCAGGGAGGGGGCCAAAGCATATTACAGAGTCTGACATCGTTTTTGCATGTTCACACACCTCTTTAACATATCAATTTTAGAAAATCTACAGTTAGCTTTAGCCAGCACTTGTAAATTTGATCTGATGTCAGACGCTCTGGCACCGAAATGCATTTAGCAATGGTGGCTGGAGTCTCTATTTCCATGTTCCTTACAATAGAATCACCTATGACCAAGGCTCTTTCAACATGATTCTCAGTGAGTGCATCACTGAGTGGGGAGAATCAATTGGAAACCCTAACAGGAACAGGAGAGTGGTGTCGTTTGCTGAGTGAGTATGCCGCAGAGACGTCACCCAAAGTGTGTGTGTTGCTCGCTGTACTACCGAAACAGTATCTGCCAGCTTCTCTTTCTCACTGGTCTCCACTAGCGTTTGGATGAGTGTCTCTAACTCTTTAAACTTCTCCATCAGCCTAACTAATTCCTTACATTTATCACATGTAAACCCCTCACTGCTGATGGAAGACGCTATAGTAAACATGTGGCATGCAATGCAGGAAGCAATTATATGAGCGGGTGCCATGACTTACCACAATTGTTTGTTGTTGTTGTTGTTATGGTTGTTCTTGAGCGGCGAGGGTTTGAGATCAATGTGAATCCCTCACGCAATTGTTTGCTGTTGTTGTGTTAGTTCCTGATCAGCAGATGTTTGAGATTGATGCAATAATCCATGTAAAACACAGAGAAAATGAATGCATGCAATCGAAATGTGAGATGTAGACAAGTGGAAAAGAGAAAAGAAAAGAAAAGAAAGAAACGGGTGTGCGCGGTAATATACACACAGTTCGTGCTGTTCATGTGTTACACTTGCTATAGTTTACTTCGATGTTGTTTCTTTATCAAATAATAGTCAAATGTAAATCAAGTCAGTCACTGAAACATCAGTGCACCTTGAGCAAGAAATAATATGTATATTATGTATGTGTATGTGCATATAAAATACTGATAATTCACCATTGTTGATAGTTCATTGTTGCACAGAAAGTCAATGTGATATAGTATTTATCTGTATGAATATAGTACTCATTTCTCTTGTAATACACAAATAAATATATATCATGTGACAGTAAACTTAAATAGATATGAAATAATTATAAAAAATATAATTTATTTAAAAGAATAAAACCCCGACAATCTTACGTACCTCGGGTTTCTAGAGATCCTATACACTTTTGTCATTGCCATTTTTTGTGTGTCACTATTTATAAGAGATAGTACTGAGGAATACTAAAGAGGTATGGGCAGAACTCCAAAAGATGTATGAGGTACAGGGGGTGGAATGAGGTCCCGGGTCTCAAAGACCCGAGGTATGCATTTAAGGGTTAAGTAAATGAAGAATGAAATGCATTCTCATATCGGTAGGTGTAGTATGAATCAATACTTTCTCGTGGGCGGCTCGTCAGGGCCTAGGTGACCTGATAATGACTATCCTTAAAATCATTCTGTATTTGTTTGTGTGTTGCTCTAGTGCCAGTACTCATACCTCTATCAGTGTGTTCGGGACGTACTTCGTGCACGAAAGCTGCGCAGTGAACAGGAAAACCTGTTGTATCCCATCTATGAAAATGTGCATCCAGACCACCACAGAGGTTAGTGTGCTCTTAATGTGCCCGTAATTACTATGTCTGTTGCCGTGTTGGGTAGTAATAGATTACGTGTAATCTATATTACATAATAAGATTACAAAAAATCAAGTGCTATTTACCTTGAAGACGGTCTCTTTCATAATTTGACAACATATAGAAATAATTTTACTTTCATGACGAAAAATGTACAGTAACTGTTTATGCAGTCTTTGCTCAAACTAATTTTTTATTTTGTTTTGCAAAAGATGTCACAACATTTTTCGACATTTTTAATCAATACCAGGCTGCATTTGAGATCTACCTAACACTAGTCTGTTCGGTCTAATACCATTTTATATGTTTATTTAATTTTTTTTCTATTCCTTTACATAGATGTGGTTTATGCCAAACGCTGATGTGTTGATGGATAAAAAGAGGTTCAAAATGAAGAGGCAAAAACTTTGATTTATTTGAAAAACTTTTAAAAGTGTTTACGTATATTTCCTTAAATTCCTTCTCAAATACATTTGTGTATATATATTATGGAAATATACATAAATATGTGTATACCTAGATGTAACAGAATTTATAAATGTACATTTTTTATTCAATATTAATTCAGTGTATGTTTATTCTTGCATAAAATACTGTTCATTACTAGTCAAATGTTGTAGAATTATTTTCTATGAATAAAAATATTAATAAAACTACAGTATTGTCTGTTTTTGTATCAGGAAGATTAAATATTTAGCACTGTCACTGATACACAAGAATTAATTGAATTCCTACATTCAGACTGGTCATATCACTGACTAAACACTGATTTCTCTCACTGTAATAACCTGCTTACCATCACATTATTATTGTATAATTACTGCTGAAAAATGTATGTAAATTTGCATATGGCCCCTGCATGTGCATGGTTATCAGCAGAAATTGTATTTTATTTGTACAATAAGCTAATAAAATATTAACATTAAATATTGGATAATGCATTGAACTTAATGATGTTGCATGCTGTTCATATTTAATATTATTGTACTATTTAAAATGGCAGCAGCTATTTGCACTAAGTGTACTAATTTGCACTAAGTGCAAATAGGGATAGATGCTATACAGCATAAAACTTTTCTCTGAGCTCCCCACCACATATATAGATTTGGCATTTGGTTTTATCCAAAGCAACTCATAGTGTATTCATTCTATAAATTTTATCAGTTTGTGTATTCCCTGGGATACGAACCCATGATCTTGGCATTGTTAGCACCATGCTCTACCAGTTGAACTACAGGAACCCTACGATGTCTAAAAAATAAATAAATAAATAAAAAATCAACCTTTATAATTATTTTATTTATTATTATAAGTAGTGTTAAAGGAAATATTAAGAGTTGAGACAGGAGGTAGGATGGGGAAAAGTGGGACTCGAACCCAAGACATCCGCTTGATAAAAGCACATCCACAGTATCTTTACACACTACAATACCAGACTACTGGAGTTCAAAAGGCCCCGCTGTGTGGCAGGTGCTATTTTCACCTAGTGTAAAGAGTCACTCTGATTTAAAATATACAATAGTAAATGTTATATTCTAGTGAACTCTAGGGTGAAATTTATGTGAGAATGCAGAAGGTGAAAGGTCTTATATCAGGATATATCCTGCTTCAAAGCGTCATAATGTATGTATTAATATATCAGCTTCATCAACATCTGAAAATGTACACACATACACACACTACTGTTCAATGGTTTTAGAAAACATTTTTTAGTTTGAAAGAAATTGATGCTTCTGTTCACCAATAGCATATTGTCAGGGAAACTAGGACGGAGGAGAGAGACTGACTCTAGTGAGAACATAATCGCGGGTGTGAGTTTAATGAAAGCAAGAAGTGATACACAATTGGCAATATAGAATCAAAAAAGGAAGACACTCTGTAGGTTTAACAGATACAAACAAATAAAGCACAAGGAACAAATAACACTTAAATTTTGGAACTATCAGTGAGGAAGATGAGGTCAAATGTCAGAAAGGATACACGGAAGGGTGTACACATGTGGCCTATGTTACAAAGCAGGATTAAGCAGCTAGCTAGTTAAGTTTAAACTTAGTTTAAGCGAATACTGAATTCACGGTACCAGTAAAGTGCTTTCATCGGGTTTGTTTGCCATAGTAACATATGCTAATCAGCTAACCTGCTCCGGGGCAGGTTATGTTCCCGATCAGAGAGCTCATCCAGATTCTGGACCAATCAGCTGTGAGCAAAGTGACAGTCACTACCCCCAGTATCTCTCACTCCAATTTAAAGTGCACTTCAATTTATGATCATAATTTATTGCAAGAAACATATTTTGGCACACTTGCATTTGTTTAAAGACACTTACTTTTTTCCAAATCATTTTCCCACAATGGCCATAAAATATGTATGAATAAATAAACCTAAAATAATTATATAATTTCAACTAAGATATTAATACAATATCAATAATGATCGAATTACTTTAAAATATAAAAAATCACTCCACAATATACTGAAGATATATCAGAAAAGTGTGAATGCCACCCAAACCCCTTCTTATTAGGATTTGCTTGCAGAGATGCCATGAACATACAGTATTTCACTTGAAGTTCAATAAAAGCACACTAGCACACCAAATATATCGTCATGGTTACTTGTGTAACCTCCATTCCCTGATGGAGGGAACGAGAAGTTGTGTTGATGTAGTGACACTAGGGGTCACTCTTGGGAGCCCAAGACACCTCTGGTCTTTGATAAAAGGCCAATTAAAATTGGTGAGTAGTATTTGCATGCCACTCCCCCGGACATATGGGTATAAAAGGAGCTGGTATGCAGCCACTCATTCAGGTTTTATGCTGAGGAGCCGATATAAGGTCTGGCCATTTCAGCGGGTAGTTCAGCTTTGTGGCAGGAGGGACACAACTTCTCGTTCCCTCCTTCAGGGAACAGAGGTTACACAAGTAACCATGACGTTCCCTATCTGTCACTCACTCGACGTTGTGTCGATGTAGTGACACTAGGGGTCCCTGTACAAAATGCCACAATTGGCTGAACTGTGTTACGTGAACTGGCAGTGTGTGGTGGGCAGACTGCTGTGTGCCTCATAGCCAGCACACCAGGTCGACACGTAACCTCCCCCAACATAGTTATGAGTGTTGAACGGCCCTTTTTGGTGACAAGTTGACTACCCAAAGATAGAGACAGGCTTAACCCAGTTGTGGCCTCTTTTCCCCTTCTCTTTTTCCAGTCCCTAAAAAGAAGGGGGATTATCCGACTGGGCCGCCAGGTCTAGTCGGGGGGTATCCCTCACAAGGGGAAGTCACCGCGGAGACCACACCTCGCCCAAAGAGAGGGGGGGATATTTAAGTGGAAGAATACGTCACATGGTCTTTCCAACCATGTGGGGAGTCTTCAAGGTAGATCCTGCCCAAGGAGGGGGGAAGAGTTACTACAAACATGGAGACTGGGGCAGAGGGGCTCTGCCCAAGGAAGATGCAGTTTGCCAACAGGGACATGAATTAGCAGAAGATATATAAATCATATGGGGTTAGCCTTACAGGGAACCGCCACATGCAGAGCACCTACCCCAGAACAGGGCTCTTAGTTAGCGTGTGGGCCAGCAGCGAGTCTCTCCGAACACTCGACTGCCACAGGGCTCGGAGGAAGTCAACCAGGGAACAAAGTTTGTGAATACTAGTGAGAATTAATGGCGCACGTCTTCAGCTCCAAGGGAGGTGGAAAGCGCTACGTGCAAGAGATACACCCGGCCAGCTATCCCGGGCTTATCCGCTTGTGTTGCGTGCCACAACCTGGGACGAAACCAGTTCCACCCGGAGGTTGTAGAACCTTGCACAGGTGTTGGGTGTTGCCCAGCCCACTGCTCTGCAAATGTCTGTTAGAGAGGCACCCCTGGCCAGGGCCCAGGGAGCCGCTACACCCCTGGTAGAATAGGCTTGTAGCCATACCGGGGACGACATGTCCTAGGCGACATATGCCATAGTTATGGCATCAGTGAGCCAGTGGGCGATCCTCTGCTTGGAGACAGCGCTTCCTTTCCGCTGTGCACCAAAGCAGACAAAGAGCTGCTCAGAGATTCTAAAGCTCTGCGTGCGATCCAACTAGATGCGTAAAGCGCGCACCGGACACAGCGATGACAGGGCTGGGTCTGCCTCCTCCTGGGGCAGCGCTTGCAGGTTCACCACCTGGTCCCTAAAAGGGGTGGTGGGAACCTTGGGCACATAGCTCGGTCAGGGTCTCAGGATCACGTGAGAGTAACCTGGACCGAAGTCCAGGCACGTTACACTGACAGAGAACGCTTGCAGGATACCTATCCTCTTGATGGAAGTGAGTGCAGTCAGGAGGGCAGTCTTCAAGGAGAGTGCCTTAAGCTCGGCTGACTGCAAAGGCTCAAAGGGGGCTCTCTGTAGACCCTGAAGAACTACAGAGAGGTCAGATGAGGGAATGAGGCACGGTCTGGAGGGATTCAGCCTCCTGGCCCCTCTTAGGAACCTGATGATCAGGTCGTGCTTCCCTAAGGACTTACCGTCGACTGCATCGTGGTGTGCTGCAATGGCGGCAACGTACACCTTCAAGGTGGAAGGGGACAGCGTCCCTCGATAGTTGTGATATACAACGAGAGTGCAGACCGCCTTGGCGGTTGACATATGCTACTGTCGCCGGAAGCCTGATTGGGGCAGACGAACGTGCTGGGGAATGGGAGGTCCGCGGGGGGATACCCGGCGGAGGTGGTCCCATTGGGGTCCCCAAATTGCCCCCAGTGCTAGCCGCGCTGGCCTCATACCCGTGGGTAAAAGGACCGAGGCGGGGAGCCTCTGGGGTGGCTTGCTTTCTTACGAAGGCGAGCTGCGACTGCAACGTTGCCATGGACATATCCTCAACCCCACCCACAAGAACACCCCAGTGGTCCCACATGATTCTAGACACACAAAAACATATAGAAAAATAAATAAATAAATAGAATATAATAATCACACACATAATAACTACGCCTCTCTCTCAACTGTCCCTCCCAGAGAGCCCTCCAAAAATGCCAGATATCTGCCCCACTTTCCCACAAACAAGTGCAAATTTCCCAGTCCTCTAGATCCCCCTTCTTCAAAAGCTGCCACCCTACCCATCTCCGCACACCACTACGGAAATGCTCCGTCCAACTTCCAACCCCTTAAAATAACTTGTCTGCCAATCATAACACTAGTCAGAACCCAATTTTTTTATATATTTGTCCCTAACATTTATGACCGCCCCATCACCCAAAATACAAAGTCTGGGGCAAAGTAAAACTTGAGTGCCCAAAACGTCACACAATAACTCTGAACCCTCAACCAAAAATCTTGAATCTTAACACACCCCCAAAAGACATGAGTTGTGTCTCCAACTTCTGACTGGCATCACCAGCTGGTGGGTGTGACTTTAAGACAAAGCCTATATAATCTAGAGGGGATCCAATAAAATCTATATAAAATCTTAAATTGCATAAGGCAAACCCTTGCATCTCTAGATGCAGACTTGAAATTTTTTAGAATCTTAGTCCACACTCCTTCCTCCAATACCAAGTTCAAATCTTTCTCCCATAATCTTCTGATAGAAGTTAAAACTCCGTCCCCCAAACTCTGAATAAGCAGGGAGTAATACACTGATGCCTCATGACATTTTCCAAAAGCAGTAATCACCTCTTCCAAAGTATCTGGGGTGTGTGTGCTACTCCCAAAAACAATACAGAGCAGGTGGCACAACTGTAAATAAATGTCAGAATTAAATAGTCTGGACACTTTTGTCCAAACCACGTGCAAATGCGAGATAACGGGGTGTGACCTAACTTCTCCGATTAGTTTGATAGAAAGGCTTTGCAATGGCGAAATAGGGGCAAGAACTTCCTGTTCAATATGAAACCAGGGAGGGGCTCTCTCAGGTGGATGCGACCAATGAGCCAGATGTCTGAGACGAATGCATAATAATAAAACAAAATCTTGGGTAGGCCTAGCCCACCTTTGTCAATCGGCCTATGTAACTTGTTGAAATGTAATCTGGGACGTTTACCATTCCAAATAAAGGACTTCCCTATGCTATCAAATTGCTTGAAATAAGAGAGGGGGATATCTACAGGGAGAGATTGAAGCAGGCAGTTGAATTTTGGAATACAATTCATTTTAATAACATTAACCTTCCCAATCATAGATAAATGTAATGAAGCCCACCTACTCACATAACTCGAAAACCTTTTTTATTAAAGGGTCGAAATTAACTCTAACTAAATCACACAAATTAGCTGGGAATAAAATGCCCAAATACTTAATGCCCTGTTTGGGCCACTGGAAGGTGCTCGGCTGAAAATCCGTTACTGAGCAGTACGCTGTCAGAGCCAAAACTTCGGATTTAGACCAACTGACTCTGTAACCTGAGAAATTAGAGAAGGAACTAATAATCCTGTAGAGACAAGGCACAGATCTAATGGGGTCAGAGACGAATAATAAAATATCATCTGCGTAAAGCAAAAGCTTATACGCTACACCTCCCGCCATCATCCCTGGAAAATCATCTTCCTTTCTTATCGTGGCTGCTAATGGTTCCAGGGCAAGACAGAACAATAATGGGCAAAGAGGGCAACCCTGCCGGGTGCCCCTATCCAGAGTAAAATAATCTGAAATGAATCCATTTGTTTGTACCTCCGCTACCGGGTGTCTATAAAGTAACTTAGTCCATTCAATAAAAGTATTCCCGAACCCGTACATTTCCAAAATCTTAAAAAGATAATCCCATTCTACCATATCAAACGCCTTTTTGGCGTCAAGTGAGATGGCAGCGACCGAGTCTGATCATTTGCTACTGACCACATGATATTGATGAAATGCCTAATGTTATCAAAAGAGCTATGGCCCCGAATAAACCCCACCTGATCTATATGTATAAGAGATGTCATAACTTTATCTTGTCAAGCTCCTCCAAGATTATCTCAGAATCAAGAGAATTGTTTTGCTCAGTCGTCAGTTAGGGAGATCTAATGGTTCCACAAACTTACTAAAATCTTCATCAATAGACGAAGACATGGAACTATAAAGATCAAGATAGAATTCTTTAAAAGCATTTTTAAAATCAATGGCCGAGGTAAATATTTCACCACCAGCAGATTTTATGGATTTTTAATCATTAATTTATGATAATTGAGTTAATATGTATGCAATATGCAATGATCTAAAAATGACAATGTGTAATCAATGAACTATGAATAACTGCATTATGAATGTTATTCAATATGTTAGATATTTAATCATTCATTTATTGATTTATCATTTACTCTGTTTAATAATCAAAGTGCAAATCAGTGCCTCTCTCTTTATCTCTGTGTATGACCCTTTCTGTGAATGACCTAGAGAAAAAATGTGTATTGATACTAAAGGGATGTTCTAATGTTTTAATTAGAACAGAGCGAGGCACTGTATGGTACCTGCCTGAAAGAGGCAGAGGATATATGTGCGTTAATTAGTGCTAGAAACAAGATGAAACGAATGTATGTGGGTGTAGACACATTTCCCATCTTGCAGGAATTTGTGTAACCAACGACTATAATAAGGGAAATCATTTAAAGGTGCAGTATGTAAGATTCAGAAACTCTTGTTATTAATGACACCTGTTGCCGTTAAGTGAACTGCAGCCTGTTGCTCATGATCGCGTGCACACACTCCATATTGACGCGAGCGAGCATCAACCAAAACAAAGAGACTGAACGTGATTCACCGGCATCATGATGACAGATGAGGTAGCATAATTAAAATGACACAGTTATGATTGTTTTACTACAAACTTTGAGACTGTACATTATATTTGACTCTCCAGTGCTGGAACAGGGCTAAAACAAAGTGTGGATATAGGTCTGGCTATGCGAGACTGTAGTTTGAAGTAATCACATTTCTTTGCATGATACATTGTCTGCATTTATACGATAGCCTGTGTCGGAGTTAGCTAGCTAGCCAGCTTTATCAAAAGCTGTTAGCTAAATTTGGTGGATGATGACAGTAGCTGTTTATAAAATAGTCTGTACATTATAAATATGTTGACACAATTCAGTATTGTTGTGATTCCATTATAAGTGTCATTTCGATATATTGATGCGCTATTGTTTTATAATAATAGAATGAATATATTTTCTGTATAACCAAGTTACGTTACACTAATGAATGGGTCTTTTTGCATTATCTTGAACATTGTCTAGCATTCATTTCATGTGTTATTGTAGTTTACCTTGCTGAATAATTACAGATTAACATTACGTCAGTTACTGTGAATCAGCATATCTGACTATTAGTATAAAAGAGAAGATCGTTGAAATTATTTGAAAGTTACAAAGCAAGGTAGCTTGCAATTCGTCAGCATTAGCAGGCAAGTTCAAGTTAGCTAAAATTACACAGATCAGTCCTTATGGCACTATATTTCACATGCTTTGCAGTTATGTAAGCTTACCTGTCCTATAAGAAGAATGCCAATTCAGGGTCGGTTCTGATCCCCAAAACCAAACGAAGGCCCCTCCAGGAATCAAATGTCCTGCCGATGTTCGCTCTACTTTTCGCTCAACCATGATCACGTTCCCGCTTAGCCAGAAGGGATTCAGTAAATGTTTTTTTTGTTTGTTTTTTCTTTTGTTTTTTTGCTTACTTTGAGTTTGTGTTGGAGTCAGTGTTGTGTTAGGAGCCAGACGTTTGCTGGATTCCATCTCTAAGATAACGTTACCTAGTGTTGCAGACTGTCTGTTCACACTGTTGAATAGCAGAAGAGAAGCACTGAGGCAAGGCTCTCGGGAGCGTGAAAAACGTCACATCCTTTGGATTTTCCCGGCAAAAGCAACCCGCTCCCTTCGCATGAAAATCAGTCTACAGGCTTTAATAGGCAACCTAGGAAGTCTGGGAAGGGCAAATTTTTTAATTTGCGTTACAAGCCACATATTGGCAAAAAAGGCGAATATTACATGAAACATTTTACATATTGCACCTTTAATATACTAATCAAATTAATGCAGAAAGTAATGATTGTTAGTTAATATAAAATATGTAACCATATGAAGTGATTACAGTGTGTTTTATGTATATGAAATGAAATAGTCATGCTTTTGCCACTACTGAAGCAAGTTGGGTCAGGATGACCAGCTAGAAGGGAGATGGTGAAGATGAAACTAGGGGGGCATAAGATGATTTTATTGGATGAGGAGGCCATCACTCAAAGAGATAAGGTGGAACAGAAACTGTATAAAAAAATACATGATTCTGAAATGTAATTTTAGATGCTCCGTGGAACACCTCGGCTTTGTTACTCTGTAATAAAAGTCTATTTTTGGAATCAGAACTTTGCGCCTCCTAGAAATCTTTGACTCAACTGTGCTTTGATGGCTGTTGTGGGGAATCTGCCACAACATAACTACCTGGTGTCAGAAGTAGGATTGGAACAGGAGAGGAATGCAGGCTACTGCATCGGGCTGGCACGAGGCGAGCTACACAAACTAGTGGGCACTTGAGGTAAGCAACTTTGCTTTTAGTATAATTTTTTGTGTAGATCGTCACAGGTCTGCCCGTAGTGGTAAGAGCATTCTTAAAAAAGCTTCTCCAAATTAAATAACTGACAAATTTCTGATTCAAAATAATTTACTTGCATGCAAAAAATGTTTTACTGTTAAGTGGGCCTTGATTGATAACAGTGAGAATTTAAGATAAATTAATGTGTAGAAAGTCCTACGGATACCGCTATATTGCGTAACGATAAGAGGTCTGCACAGGTAGGCAGGAAAAAGTCCTACGGATATCACTCTATTGCGTAGTGATAAGAGGTCTGCACGGGTAGGCAGGAAAAAGTCCTACGGATACCATTCTATTGCGTAGCGATAAGAGGTCTGCACAGGTAGGCAGGAAAAAGTCCTACGGATACTGTTCTCTTGCGTAGCGATAAGAGGGCTGCACGGGTAGGCAGGAAAACGTCCTACAGATACCGCTCTATTGCGTAGAGATAAGAGGGCTGCACGGGTAGGCAAAAATCCTACTAATACTGCTTTTCGTCATGTCGAAGAAGTGAAATGGCGAGAAAGGCAGCTTGGTTGAGGTGGTAGAATAGTTGCGTTTTAGAATTGTATTGTATTTTTTGAGAGGTCTGTGTTTATAAAGGCCTTGTGTTTGTAAAAATTGTCAAAGTTTCTGTGTTTGTGGGAGTGTTTGTATCTGTGTCTGAAAGTGTGTGTGAAATGACTGTGAAGTGCGATTGTTTGTAAAAGTGTGAATGAAAGCAAAAAGTGAACTCTTAGCTGGCTGGACAAAATTTAGCCTTGGGCTGTTCTTAAGATTAACTAAACTGAGAAAAAGCAGCTGTTGTGTTTGTTGGATGTGTGCCAGATTATAACTCCTAAAACTAGACTGTAGCATAGAAGCTTATTTGACTTCATACAGAGAATTTATACATTCAAGTTGTATAACTGTGCTTAGAGTTAAAGTTCATATCACAGTGACAAGTAAGAATATTGAAATTATAAAGAACTTTAAAGTGATTGAATTCCATTTGGGATATCACATTATCTGGACAAACAATAAAGCTTTGAGCCAGTGTATTACTTTAAACTAAAGTCAACTAAATAATTGGAATTTAAACAAAGGTTGTATTGAAGATAAGTGTTGTTATATTACGATAACGTATAATTATGACAAATACTCCAGTGGAAATACTAGAATTTAGAAATCCACTGTGTAGAGAATTGATTGATAAAATCTCAAAGAAATGGGAAAGAGTAATAATAATAAAAAAGGGTGACACTGACTAATAAGAAAAATGTTTCCAAAACCAAATTCTATTTTGTAACTTGAGTATGAAAAGCAAACCTTAAATGTGAAAACTTCACATTCATGTATTTGTTTTATATTCTGTCTGGTCCAGTTTATGAGAGAATAAAATTAAACACTGTAAAGTCTTGATATCTAAATGAAAGAACCCATGATTATTTGTTTTGTTTTTGACTTCCTATGTGTTTAAGTATGTCTGGAGAACAAAGTTGCAACTTTATCGGTGTAAACTTGATCAACCAACAAAAATATGATAGGTAGAGTTTATTATTTTGTTAGGGACTGTCTGATGGAAAGATTGAGTGAGACGCTGTTAGTGCCCTGAATAAAAAGAGACCGCACGCTCTGTAAGGAGAGTGAGCGGAGGGGTTACACCCCATACTCTGTGAGGATGGTGCGCAAATGATAGTATGCAAACTTTGAATGGGAAAACACTCCACTCTCATATAGGTCACCGAGTGTAGTAACCCCCCTCACAATCCACTGACCAACAGAAAGGGGACTTATTAATACATAATTTGGGGTTCAGCCATATGCGTGAGGCAACATTTAAATAAATGTCCGAATTAAATACTCTGGACACTTTTGTCCAAACCACGTGCAAATGCGAGATAACGGGGTGTGACGTAACCTCTCCGATTAGTTTGATAGAAAGGCTTAATGGCGAAATAGGGGCAAGAACTTCCTGTTCAATACAAAACCAGGGAGGGGCTCTCTCATTTAGATGCGACCAATGAGGCAGATGTCTGAGACGAATGCATAATAATAAAACAAAATCTTGGGTAGGCCTAGCCCACCTTTGTCAATCGGCCTATGTAACTTGTTGAAATGTAATCTGGGATGTTTACCATTCCAAATAAAGGACTTCCCTATGCTATCATATTGCTTGAAATAAGAGAGGGGGATATCTACAGGGAGAGATTGTAGCAGGCAGTTGAATTTTGGAATACAATTCATTTTAATAACATTAACCTTCCCAATCATAGATAAATGTAATGAAGCCCACCTACTCACATAACTCGAAAACCTTTTTTATTAAAGGGTCGAAATTAATACTCTGTGAGGATGGCTTGCAAATGATAGTATGCAAACTTTGAATGGGAAAACTCGTCTCTGCTGGTGTCTCCACTCAGACAGGGGCGCCCCAAATTTAAAAAAGATAGATAGCAGATTATTTTAGTCTAGATTAGATATTTATTTTTCTTTTATTTTCTTGTTTATATACACAGTGTAGGCACTGGTTAATCATGGGTACACTGAGATCTGCATTTGAGACTAAAATTATAGGAAAATAAATTTAAGAATGATTTGGATCATTTCATGTTCTCTGCTTTTTCAATTCGCTAAAGTCATGCTCCTAATACCTGTTTTCTGATCTTTATGTGTGGCAGCCTTGCCAATATTGTGATGCTTTTTCCTTGGGTTTGATCTGTGACCTATCATGCTAGTTAAAATGGAAAATAAAGTCCCAACCTCCAATAAGGAGGCAGAACAAAGCAAATGTTGTAAACAGTTTTGCTCAGATGCTCTAATATCTAAGAAAATTGAAGTTTTCTTCTTTTGGAAGTGCATAAAACTGAAAATGTTATTCGTGCTAGAAGTTCTGATTTGAAGATTTAAGAAATATCTTGGACCTGTTTGATTGTAAAAATTATTGATAATGCTAAGGAAGAATTGGTCATTGGTAGTAAGTGAAACCCATGGAGAAACGTTAAGATTAAATTGAACATTGTAACTTCCTCAACTATGAATGTTAATAACTTCATATTCACACATCTATTCTGTGTGTCTTTGATACTAACTATGTTTTACCATTTCTTTTGTCATCATTGTGTGGATGTTGTTCACTAACTAATTCTGGAACCATTGCAGATGGCTGGGCCATATGATTTATTGAAGCTGCTAATACTGCAGGAGGAAGTCCGGAGAAAAAGAAGACTGAAAATGAGGTGGGCTTTTGTCCGATTGGTCCTCCCGCTCTCATGACTGCTGGTAATCATTACTGATTTGCCATTTCTTATGTGGATTTAAATTTCTCTGGATAAGTTGATTTCAGTCGTATACCACCAATTGGATTTATTATTTTCCAGACTGCCATCCATAGGTTCAATACCCATGTCTAAATTTTTCTGAGGGTCTAAATTTAAATCCAGCATCTAACCACTGATTTATTTATTTGAAGAGTAAATTTTACAAACTTGATGGCAAAGTTAGTGTTACCTATTGGATTGGTTACTCCCCCAAATTTTCCAGAGAGTACCCTCACTTAAAAAAAAAAAAAAGTTTAGTGGGTGCTACAAAGAAGGATTGAGTGTCTTTTTCTATTACTACTATTTCTATTTGCCATAGTTAATCCATGAAAGTATCACTTTAGAGGCATACAGTTCTGCACTGTGAATTTTGGTTCTGCTATTTAACTGAATAATTTGTCAGGAAATGCTGATAAGTATAAGAGAATAATAACTGAAAAATCTTATTGTTAAATGATGCTAAAACAGGATAAAAAAGAGACATGAGAAATTAAAAGGACGTAGTGTATTTTACTGATCAATTATTTCAAAACACAAGAAAAGAGATTTGTTTGAATTTCCATTGTGCCACTTTACTATTTTCTATTTAAACTTTTAATTACTTTTCTGTTAGTTTAAAAAGGTGATTTATGTTGTTTCATTAGATAGAATGGAAGTTCCTTCTGAGAAAGATTAAGGGAGAAAGTAATCATAAGAGAGTTATTCGACTTTAAAAAAAAAAGAGGGGATAAGATAGGTGTTGTAAATTTAAAGCTCTGCTTGAACATAAGGCTAAAGTAAATTGTATTGAATGTAAAGAGAATGTCAAGAAAAGAAAGGCAAAGTTTGTGTTTTATTAAAGATTTGAAGGTTCTACAGTTTTTGATGTATGTTGTTTGAATGGACAAAAGAAAGTAGGGGATGATAGAAGTAGGTTGAAAGTTCTGGAAGAGGTTTTCTTGAAGATGGTTTAAGATGGGAAAGTTTGAAAGAATCCTTTGGAGATGCTTTGTGAGAAAAGCAGTAAATATAATGAATTATTATAATTATCACTAGTTTCACTGTTGAAGAATAACTTAAATGTATTATTGTGAGGTTCTAAAATGAAAAGGAACAACTGTAACAAGATTAGAAACAGCGTGAGGGAGTGGAATGTCCCCCTCCGAATTTCTCCCCTGCCCTACTCTCTCTCACACTCTCAGTTTAGGTTTGATAAGTGTCTGCTTGAAACAGAAACACAAGAGCAGATTTTGAAGTGTGCTAAAGAGACATCGCTAAATTGTTTTATTTTCTTTTGATTTTATTTTCTTTTATATGGAAATTTATGTGACTTGACAATAATGTTAGATACAGTGATATGAAGGAGAGGTTCAAACAGCTTTCCTCATCATTATTAAAGATTTTATATATTCAGAGGGCAATTTGAAGTTAAGTGTTTATACTAAAGACAAGAAATTCAGTTAAAAGTTGATCTGACACACTTAATGTAGGTTCAAAAACAATCTAGAGACTATTATTGAATAAAGGTGATAAAATAAAGGGTATCGTCTTTCAAGATTTTAGTTTCGTTCTGATGTTAGTCCCCACCATGATACATGGTCTTTTGTGACATTTGCTAAAGTAGCAGAAATACAACCTGAAGGGAAATTAACGATCTATAAATGAGTTCAATTTTAGCATTCTTACTTTTACTTTTAATTTGGACAATTTTAATAGATTGTTACATTTTGAATAATGCTTTGTGAATTTAACCATGAACTGTCTCCATATTTAAGCAGTTGTAGATGGTTCCATTGGCTGTGACGGTTCTCTGGTGATACTCCCTGAAACAATAGAAAATATCTGTTTACTGATACCAAATTATTAAGGATTGGCTAATAGGACTGAGCGGTATCAAGACCAGTGGCAAGAGGTGATGACCCAATGATGGGTAAGACTCTCCAATGGCAAAAAGGGGGGGCAACCTTAGGCAGGGCATCACCACCCTGAAAACCTGACCAAGAAAGTTTGATATGGGTTTAAGGAAGTGGATGGATGCTCTTAGGTCGGAAGCATCAAAAGGGAGGTCTAGAAGAAACCTGCCCGAAAATTGTGAGTTCCACTCAACCTGACTGCAGCTTAATTTTTATTTTTTCTTATCTTTTTAGGAACAAACTTAAACATACATCACATATATTTGTTCTTACATTCATTACAGGTCAACATAGTTCACTAAACATGAACAAGAAACAAACTTATTTAACAAACAATATACAAAACTAATCCACATAGGGAAAAAAATAATAATAATAAAATAATAATAATAATAATAATAATAATAATAATAATAAAATAATGACACCATAATAAAACAATCAACAAAACTATATGAATAAATTAATTATTGAATCCAACTAAGGAGAGTGGGACTTAAAGCCAGAGCCATATCATGTTTATTTATTTATTTATTTTTCTTTCTTTTTTTTTTTTTTATTATAGGTCCTATCACTGAGTGTATATCTCATAGATTGGCCATAACTGGACAGCCTTCAGTCCCAGTCTAAAACCATTCCTTCTAACCAGGCTGCCCATCTTTTTTAATGAGGCCTGTTGCAATCTGAGAGTATATGTTATTTTTTCCATGACATATATTTCTCTAATTAAAGATAACCATTTATTGTAGGTCGGTAGCTCTTCTTTGAGCCAGTTTATAGTGATAACTTTTTTTGTTGCTACGAAGAGTATTTGGAGCAAATATTTTCCCTCCTTAGATTTCACATCTTTTATACTGGCCCCAAGAATAGCCACCATGGGGTCTCTATTTAATTTCATGTCAAATGTTTTCTCTGCAATATCAAATACCTCATTCCAAAAACCGGCTAGTTTAGGGCAAGTCCAAAATATATGTGTGTGATTGGCCAAAGCCTCTCCACAGTCTCTCCAGCAAAAAGCTGTCTGGTTGAGATTCATCTTGGATACCACTACTGGTGTTCTGAAAAATCGGATTGAACATTTCCAGCTGAATTCTCTCCATTTAACTGAATTTGTGACTTTATGCAAGTCAATGAAAATATTTCTCCATTATCTTTTTTCATGTCAGATAAGGCCCGGTATAGAGTAGATACCAGTTTACCTGCAAACTCATTAAGCTGAATTCTTTTAAAATATTGTTCTATTGGTGATAATTGGTTTAGGTTTTCTTTTGAATTTGGGTGTTTGAGAAGAAAATTTCTTATTTGAAGGTATTGGTAAAAATCAGCTCTTGGTAAACCAAACTCTAATACCAGTTGTTCAAAGGTTTTCAATGTATTACCAGTAAGCAGTTGATTAATAAAACGTAAATGATGTAGTCTCCACCTCTGAAAGCCTGAATCTAGCTGTAGGAGCATACATTTCTTTAAATATGAAATATCTGACAGTTGAGAGACTGTAACTCCGCTGAACTTCTCTCCACGCTGAAAGAGTAGTCATTGTCCATCTCCCTAAACTGCTTTTCCAGCTCTTTTCTTCACAAAAAGGAATAGCCGACAATGGCACACACGAGCAATTTGTCTTCTCTGTTTCTAGCCATCTTGTATCAGACCTACCTGATACCCACACTGTCATGGCTCTCAACTGACATGCTAACCAGTAATATCTAAAATTTGGAAGAGCACAGTCACCTTGCGATTTCTGTAGCTGCAGAACTTTGTATCTAACTCTGGGGCATCTTCCATGCCAGATAAATCTGGAAGTTAATCTGTCCAACAGTGAAAACATGGACCTTGGAAGTGTGAGGAGTAATACCTGGAATAGAAAAAGCAATCTGGGAAGGATATTTATTCTAATTGACTCGATTCTTCTGGCCATAGACAACTTGTCCAGATCACTTGTAATTTTTTTTTAATGAGCTTAATGTAGTTGGCCTCATATAACTCATTTCCCAAGTATGTTATGCCTTCTCTTGGCCATCTAAAATGAAAAGATGCTTTAATATGAGGGGAAATGTGTGCATTTAGAGCTAGGGCTCCAGTTTTATTCACATGAATTTTGTATTCTGATAAATTTCCATATTGTTTAATTTCCTCCATTAATATTGGGACTAAACTTAGTGGATCCGAAACGTATACCAGGACATCATCTGCGTAGAGGGACAACTTATGCATATTATTATCTACTGTCTCTAATAGCCTGAGCCAGTGGCTCTATACTCATTGCAAATAATAATGGGGACAAGAGGCATCCCTGTCTTGTCCCCCTACCTAACTGAAATGGCTGAGACAGGCATCCATTCACTCTGACCATACTCTGCGGGCCTGAGTATAACATTTGGATCCACTTAATGAATTTAGGGCCAAATCCAAATTTTTCTAACACCCTAAACAAAAAAGGCCAAGATACACGATCGAACGCTTTCTCCACGTCTAACACTAGTGCCATACAGGGGAGTTTTTGAGAGGAGCTATATGTCATAACATTGTGTAGCCTGCGGATATTATCCTGTAAATGCCGCCCGATCACAAATCCAGTTTGATCTGGGTTTTCCAGATGCGCAACTATTCTCTCTATACACTTAGCCAGTATAGATGTTAACAATTTGCAATCAGTGTTAAGAAGGGCAACTGGCCTGTATGAGGTCCTTCCCCTCTTTATAAATGACTGAAATGATTGCCTCCTTCCATGAATAGGGCATTTCACCTCTTTCCATAATATGGGCATTGTTCTTTCTAATAAAGGACTTACAATATCACTAAATGTTTTATAAAACTCATTTTTACACCCATATGTCCCGAGAATCTTATTATGTTTTACGTTTTTAATGGCTTCCGCTATTTCTTCCTTTGTTATGGGGTTATCAATTACCACCGAAGCTAAAAAAATCCATCTTGGGGAGGTTAATTTTATCTAAATATTATTTTATTTGTTCTGCCTCTGAGCATATGTCCATATCTGAGTAAAGGTTTTTATAAAAAACAGCAAAGGTCTCCAAAATTTCTGTAGGTTTATATAAAAAAAGGTTTATCAGCAGAGTTGGTCTTAATTTTTTGCACAATGTTTAAATCAATTTTTTCCTCAACTGAGAGGCTAACAAACGGTTAGCTCTACTCCCATGTTCATAAAATTTTTGCTTCAAAACTCTTTGATTCCTCTCTACTTTCTCTAAAGTTCCCATGTAATCTCCTTCAGCTGTTTTAAATTCTCTGTTGTTAGGTTTTGTTTATGCTGTGTTTCCAAATTGTTATTATTTTTTTTTTCAAGTTTGTTTTGCTTTTCTATCCTCATTTTTTTAATGTGGAAGCCCTTGAAATAATTTTCCCTCTTAGCACAGCTTTTGCCACCTCCCATAATGTTATGGGTGATATATCCGATTTATCGTTAATTTCTAGGTACTGTTCAAATTCTTGTCTTATATATGTTTTAATCTCTGACCTTCCTAATAAAGATGTTTTAAACCTCCATCAACTGCACGTATGTCTTTGGCCAACTTCCCATATCAGCGCCACAGGAGCATGGTCAGATAAAGAGATATTATGAATTTCACACTCTCTTGCTCTATAAACTTCACTTTTTGGCATAAAGAAGTAATCTAGCCTAGAGTATGTACTTTAAGGTTGCGAGTAAAAGGTGTAATCTCTTTATTTAGGATGTAAAAATCTCCAGATATCTAAAAACTCTAGCTCCTCACAAACATTCTTATGGGCTTTGGCCATTGATGTCTGAGGTGAGGATGAAGGTGGATATTTATCTAATAACAAAGAGATTGAATAATTAAAATCTCCCCCAACCAACAAAAGGCCTTTTGCTCTTTCTGCTACTACACTAAAGATGTTTTTTTATAAATTGTGGTTTATTGTCATTCGGTGCATATACATTACACATAGTTACCCATACCCCATCTATCGTTCCCTTCACTATGATATATCTCCCCTCTTTGTCTTTAAATATTGAATCCAAACAAAACTGAACTGATCGGTGTAATAAAATGGCTACCCCTCTCTTATGGCCCGAACTGAAAGAAGAAGAATAAACCTGTGAAGCCCACGACTTAATTAATTTCTTGTGCTCATCATCTGATAAGTGCGTTTCTTGAAGGTATACAATATCAGAGTGCATATGCTTAAGATGATCCATAATTTTCCACCGTTTAATTGGGTTATATAAACCTTTCACATTATAAGATACTACTTTATACCCCTTCATTTACCTTGTCCTATTGGATTGCCCCTTACTCTCCTGTTTTGACTCACTTAACACCCTAATATTCCTGCACCTATCTCTTAAAACATGACTTATTAGTATTACCAGTAGATGTACTGTTGTAAGCCCCACTCTTTTAATACTCTGACAATAAATAAATAAAAACATAAAACCAAACATAAATTAAGACTATATTGACAAGAAAAAAGAACAAAGAACAATACATTGTGGAATCTGAAAGAACATAACCACTTCCACAACAACATTCACCCCAGAACCATGGGGTTCCTTTTGCCATTTCCAACTGAAATTATAAATGTAAGGTTTGTCCAAGCAGCCTTATTGGTGCTTGGGCCTTCACTGCCTGATATAAAAGGCAGTAAAGCAGGTACTCTATTCGCCTATTAGGAACTACCAGTTACCTGCTGCGAATTTCCCTTCAAAGTCCGCCCTTTTGCATTCAACCTACCCCTTTAGTCAGCATCATATTCAGCCTATTCTGTTATCCCTAATTGTAGCTAAACATTTTACCATCATTCTATCATTTAACACAAAGCCAAACATTTTAACATAAATCCATATAGTAATGTGTGTAGTAAAGAAAACAGTGTTTACCTCAGACAGTCTCTAGAGCATTTCTAAGCATTAAAGTCTGTTCAACTTACTTGCCTGAGTTTATTTTATCAGTCATTTTGAGAGAGATTTAATATCTACAACCAGAGCCGTTGAAAATTGTCTCCTCGTGTTTCCGTGGCAACCAGCCCAGCTTGCACAAGTCTTTTTCTCGCATCTCAGCTTCTGAAAGTTTCACTCGAATCCCCAGATGTTGAAGACATTCCATGCCTCCCAAGCAGAATTGTAGCTCACTTCTCCATCTTCAAGCTGAACTTTCAGTATCATGAAAACAGTAACTTGATCTTGCGTTCTTTCAGCTGCTTTTTGATGTCTTTATACTCTCTTCGTTTGCGTTGTACTGTACTGGAGTAGTCATGATCCAGCGCAACGCAACTCCCATTGAACTGCAAATCCTTAGTTGCCCAGGCTTTGTGTAGAATCTGTTGTTTCGTCTGGAAGTGCAAAACCTTCACCACAACTGATTGCGGGGCCGTGTTTGGATTTGTCAGTTTCATCCCCAGTGATCTGTGTGCGTGCTCTATACCCAAGTCTTCGTCTTCAGGCAGATCAAGAATCTGCTTCAACGTTGTCGATACAAATTCAATCATGTTTCTATTCCCTTCTGCACCTTCTTCCAGTCCATATATTCTCACGTTTGAATGCCTTGAGTGATTTTCCAAGTCCTCTAACTTCTCCTCCATCTGAAGCTGTTTTTTCAGCATATATGTCAGCAACCTGTCCGATCGCTCACATCTGTCCTCTGTAGTGCCGATTCTTTCTTCGGATTCGTCCATTCGTTTTTTGAGTCCTTTTATACCTTCATTTACATTTGAACTTCTCGTTTATTTCCTTCCTCATGCCTCGCATTTCGTTGAGTATTTCAGAGGTCGGCGAGTCACTGAAAGCATTCTGGTTAGCATTTACGCTAACCACTTGGCTAGGCTTGAAGGCATCGGATATTTTCTTCGACTTTGCATTTTAAACTCACTGTTTAATTACAAAAACAAATTTATGTATATTAACAACCCATTTATTTTATTCTGACTCGATGACTGGGGCAAGTTTTAACTTGCTAAGTAAGGAGCCCTGTTACCGTGCTGCCATCACAAGGCCGGACACCGGAAGCCCTCCCACCCTGACTGCATTTTAATAACCGTTTTACTAAAACAATTTATCACAGTGTTAAATACCAAGCATTCTGTCACTGTACTATCAGGGATCATACCCTGTGTAGAAGATTATTTATAGATTGATTTGCGGGTAAAGTTTTGAGAACAGTTGCAGACAAAGGAGTGCCTGACTTATTAAAGAAGTATTAAACAAACCTGGGAATGTTTGTATGATGAATAATTAAGATTGAAAGATGATTTATTACTTTTACTTATGCTTATATTGAATTCATGTACATTTTAATAGTAATGAAGAATGGAAGAAAACATGGTGGTGAAAAGATTAAGATTGCTTGTCTTGTTTGTTTGTTTATAACAATTTAAATAGAATTGTTTAAGAGTTGGGGTGCATGATTGGCTAAAATTAGTATAATTATTGGGATAACAATTCTTGTGGGAGGAATAATATTCTGTTGTTTGTTACCATTGATCAAATCACAACAATGAAGCAGATGACATTGATCAATGTGAATGGTCCAATGCAATACAATGACAACTACCCTGGATGGACAGAAAGACCAAAATTGGGAGGAAATTGATTCCTCCAATGAAGATATGTATGAGGAGATGAATGATGAGCCATGCCCTGGGATGTAAGTACTAGCCTAACCTCTCCCCAGTGGTGGCCCTCGTTACACAAAGTAACTGGGTCGAAGATCTTTTGTCAACTGGATCTTTGAAAGAACAATAACTTTTTAGTGTTGGGTTATTTCTACTATTTTTGATGTCTTTGATATATTTACTGATTTTGATCTTTATGCTGTAATGTGCTACTCTAATCAAAATGTTATGATTTTGAATGGTGTTTTCTGTTATATTCTACATAACCTTGAAACCACAAGCAAGTGCTGAACCATTTACATGCTCATGCTTATAACACAATATTCTCTCTCTCTTGACTGTAGGGTTGAGGGAGACAGGATCTTTTACTCCTCTCTTGTTAAACATGGGGGGAAACGTTTGGTCCTGATGCTCCACACGAGTGCAGTTCCATGATCTAGTCATAGATAAGAGAGACTGTGTGACCTAAAATTGGTCAGTAGAAAGTGATGGGTGAAGGGACTGGATTGTGAAGTAGCACTCTTGAACTAGGCTAAGTTAGTGGGACTTTGTAGGACGTCCCAATGGAGGGAATATATAGAATATTTTTATTCCATTTTTGATAATTGAATTAAAATGTATGCAATATGCAATGATCTAAAAATGACAATGTGTAATCAATGTCCTATGAATAACTGCACTATAAATGTTATAAAATACGTTAGATATTTAATCATTAATTTATTGATTTATAATTTAGTTTAATAATCAAAGTGAAAATCAATGGAGAATTACTGCCTCT
Organism: Myxocyprinus asiaticus; assembly: GCF_019703515.2. NCBI lineage: Eukaryota > Metazoa > Chordata > Actinopteri > Cypriniformes > Catostomidae > Myxocyprinus > Myxocyprinus asiaticus. Next base: position 31,399,088 of record NC_059389.1, read on the forward strand.
CTCTGTATCTCTGTGTATGACCCTTTCTGTGAATGACCCAGAGAAAAAATGTGTGTATTGATACTAAAGGGATGATCTAATGTTTTAATTAGAACAGAGGCAGGCACTGTCTGGTACCTGCCTGAAAGAGGCAGAGGATATACAGTATGTGTGTTAATTAGTGCTAGAAACAAGATTAAATGAATGTATGTGGGTGTGGACACATTTCCCATCTTGCAGGAATGTGTGTAACCAACGACTGTAATAAGGGAAATCATTTAATATACTAATCAAATGAATGCAGAAAGTAATGATTGTTAGTTAATATAAAATATGTAACCATATGAAGTGATTATAGTGTGTTTTATGCATATGAAATGAAATAGTCATGCTTTTGCCACTATTGAAGCAAGCTGGGTCAGGATGACCAGCTAGAAGGGAGACGGTGATGACGAAAATAGGGGGGCATAAGATGATTTTATTGGATGAAGAGGCCATCACTCAAAGAGATAAGGTGGAACAGAAACTGCATAAAAATACATGATTCTGAAGTGTAATTTTAGATGCTCCATGGAACACCTCGGCTTTGTTACTCTGTAATAAAAGTCTATTTTTGGAATCAGAACTTTGCGCCTCCGAGAAATCTTTGACTCGACTGTACTTCGATGGCTGTTGTGGGGAATCTGCCATGACAATTTCACTGAGGGAATGGTAGAAAAAGATTCTCTCTGCTTTATATATCTAGACAAACGCTTCCCTGCTTTGTCCCCCGACTCAAAATATGACAGTCTTGCCCTAAATAACCAAAACTCCACCTTCCGTGACAAAATAGTATTATATCTGTATTTCAATTGGGTAAATTCTCTGAGGCCTTCAGACGACATTCGGCGCTTCAGTTCTGTCTCGGTACTTTTAATATTCTCTTTCTAACCCTAACGTACAATGTATACCATTCATTTCTATACTCTGTTTATGGACACCACTCAGAATCCTCCAAATGACTCCAATTTGAATTCTATATCTTCTCAGGGGACCCCTAGACAATGTGCAAAGTTTGAAGTGTGAATGAGTTGGTTAAGTTCTAAATTGGCTGACTTGTGAATGAAAAGTGACAGTTATTTTCTATAATATTTTTCCTGATTTTTTTCAAGTACTTGCCCTGCACCGATCAAAATAAAATTTCAATATGTTGTTCACAGGGGCTCAATGAATAAGCATTTGAAGACTCTAGGTGTTTGCACCACATTTAAGGGTATTTTCACTCTGTCATGCAGAAAGGCCCAGCTGCAATGTATGTAATGGCCACTAAATACATGGTCTGTGGCCACTCATTGTTTATGCAAATTGGACATTGTTTTGACTTAAAACTCATGTATATATTTTTATTTGTATGCTCTGAGTGCTAAACAAGTGGTTTAATCATAATATTTATTACAAATATTCATTAAATACATTTAAATGGAATGTTAATAACCTAGTATTTGGCAGCCATTATGTACATTGCAGCTGGGATCTTCCTGTATGACTTAGCAAAAACACAGGAAGTCCCAGCTGCAATGTATGTAATGGCCGCCAAATACATGGTCTGTGGACACTCATTTTTATGCATATTATACATGTTAATGAGTTGTAAGTTACATAAATGGGTTCTACTGAGATGTATAAGTATCATTAAAGTGGTTACATTCAAAAAGATAATTATATATGTAATATTAAACCTCATATAAAAAAAAGCTCCAAGTCATTCTGGAAGATCCCAGCTGCAATGTATGTAATGGCCACCAAATACTTGGTCTGTGGACATTCATTTATTACATTAATTAGACATTATTATGACTGAAAACGTATGTATATATGTTTATTTGTATGCCCTAAGTGCTAACATGTGGTTTAATCGATAATATTTATTACAAATATTTATTAAATACATTTAAATGGAATGTCCACGGACAATGTATTTGGCGGCCATTATATACATTGCAGCTGGGATCTTCCTGTATGACTTAGCAAAAACACAGGAAGTCCCAGCTGCAATGTATGTAATGGCCACCAAATACATAGTCTGTGGACACTCATTTTTATGCATATTATACATATTAATGAGTTGTAAGTTACATAAATGGGTTCTACTGAGATGTATAAGTACCCTTAAAGTGGTTACATTCAAAAAGATCATTATATATGTAATATTAAACCTCATATAAGAAAAAGCTCTAAGTCATTCAGGAAGATCCCAGCTGTAATGGCTGTCAAATACATGCTTTATGGACAGTAATGTTTTAAGCAAATTATACACAAATATGAAATGTTGGTTAGATGAATGGCTCTATGGAGCACACTGAGTGGCATACACATGGTTTAATCAGTCAAGTTTAATGTCAAGACTAATAAAATGTGTATGTGAAAAATACATGGTTGGTGGACATTTGACTTAATGTAAATACATTGTACGAGGGACCATCCAATTCCCAATATATTTACATTGTCAAAAATACAATACAATTTTTACAAGGTCCATACTCAAAATATTGACAAAAAACATATTTAGGTGACTATGTGACCTCTGAACAACATGCACCCTTCAAAACCTCAAAAATCAACTGTCCACCAACCATGTATAATTTTTGTATTGTATACACTGCAGGTGAGATCTCCATATCTCAACATTGGGACCACTTAGAGAGCTGAAACCTGCACTCCTGTGCTTGTCTTGACCTCTCCTGTTCATGTTTTGAATATCAAGAAGATTGGAGAAAATTGGGAAAAATATATCTATTTTGATTATGGACCTTATAAAAATTGATGTCACCATCCATTTATATTTTTGTATTGTATACATTGCAGTTGGGATCTCCATACCTCAACACTGGGACCACTTAGAGAGCTGAAACCTGCACTTCTGTGCTTGTCTTGACTGTTCATGTTTTGAATATCAAGATGATTGGAGAAAGTCAAAAAGTTTGTGCAAAAAATTTAAACTGTATGTGATTTTGTGCTAAAAAGTACACCTTTTAGCACTTTTGCACAGTTCAGTTTTCAATATGTGCACTATCTGTCTATCTATCTATTTTGATTATGGACCTTATATGGGATGGTCCCTCGTACAATGCACTTACGTTATCAAAAATACATGGTTGGTGGACATCCATTTTTAAAGGTACAAGATCAAATTATTGACTAAAAAACATATTTAGGTGACTATGTGACTCCCTCTGAACAACATGCACACTTCAAATTCTCAAAAATCAACTGTCCACCAACCATGTATATTTTTGTATTGTATACATTGCAGGTGGTATCTCCATTTCCCAGAAAGAGGACCACTTAGAGAGATGAAACCTGCACTCCTGTGCTTGTCTTGACCTCCCCTGTTCATGTTTTGAATATCAGGAGGATTGGAGAAAGTCAAAAATACGGGTATAAAAGGAGCTGGTCTCCAACCACTCATTCAGGTTTTGTGCTGAGGAGCTGAGACAAGGTCCCGGCCATTTCAGCGGGTAGTTCAGCGTTGTGGCAGGAGGGACACAACGTCTTGTTCCCTCCATCAGGGAATGGAGGTTACACAAGTAACCAGGATGTTCCCTACCTGTCACTCACTCGACATTGTGTCGATGTAGTGACACTAGGGGTCCCTATACGAAACGCCACAACTGGCTGAACTGTGTTACGTGAACTGGCAGTGTGTGACGGGCAGGCCACTGTGTGCCTCGTAACCAGCGCACCAGGCCGACATGTAACCTCCCCCAACGCTGTTATAAGTGTCGAACGGCCCTTTGGGGACAAGTCAACTGCCCAAAAGATAGAGACAGGCTAGCCCAGTCATGGCCTCTTATCCTCTTTTTTCCCTCTCCCCCCCCAAAAAAGGAATTAACCGACTGGGGCCACCAGGTCTACGTCGGGAAGACAACACGGAGACCGCACCCCACCCAGAGAGAGGGGAGGAGGAGTAATTTGAGTGGAAATATGTCACATGGTCTTGCCGAGCTTTGTCGGAAGTATGTCATGTGGAGAAGTCCTATGGTAGGTCTTACCCTACGGGAGAGGAGTTTCTACAAACATGGTGACTGGGGCAGAGGGGCCTCTGCCCAAGGAAGATGCAGTTTACCAACAGGGAAACAAATTAGCAGAAGATATACATCGCATGGGGTTACCTATGGGGAACCAACACATGTGGAGCACCTACCCCAGTACATGGCTTAGTTAGCACATGTACTGAGCCAGCAGTGAGTTTCTCTGCGAACTTGTCTGCCACAGGGCTCGGAGGAAATCATCCAGGGAACACAGTTTGTGAACACTACTGGGAGTCAACAGCTCAAGTCTTCAGGTGAAAGGTGCTATGCGCAAGCGATACACCCGGCCAGCTGTCCTGGACTTACCTGCTTGTGCCTGCCACTACACAGGATGAAACCAGTTCCACCTTGAGATCGTAGAACCTCGCAAAGGTGTTGGGTGTTGCCCAGCCCGCTGCTCTGCAAATGTCTGTTAGAGAGGTGCCACTTGTCAAGGCCCAGGAGGCCGCTACACCCCTGGTAGAATGGGCTCGTATCCCTGCTGGGGGCGGCACGTCCTGGGCGTGATATGCCATTGTTATGGCGTCAGTGAGCCAGTGGGTGATTCTCTGCTTGGAGATAGTGCTTTCTTTCCGCTGTCCACCAAAGCAGACAAAGAGCTGCTCAGAGACTCTAAAGCTCTGCGTGCGATCCAAATATATGTGTAAAGCATGCACCAGACACAGCAATGTCAGGGCTGGGTCTGCCTCCTCCTGGGGCAGCGCTTGCAGGTTCACCACCTGGTCCCTAAAAGGGGTCGTGGGAACCTTGGGCACATAACCTGGTCGGGGTCTCAGGATCACGTGAGAGTAGCCCGGACTGAACTCCAGGCATGTTTCGCTGGCAGAGAATGCTTGCAGTTCTCCTACCCTCTTGATGGAAGTGAGTGCAGTCAGGAGGGCAGTCTTCAAAGAGAGTTCCTTAAGCTCAGCTGACTGCAAGGGCTCAAAGGGGGCTCTCTGTAGACCCTGAAGAACTACAGAGAGGTCCCATGAGGGAATGAGGCACAGTCTGAAGGGATTCAACCTCCTGGCGCCTCTCAGGAACCTGATGATCAGGTCATGCTTCCCTAAGGACTTACTGTCCACTGTGTCGTGGTGTGCTGCTATAGCGGCTACATACACCTTCAAGGTGGAGGGGGACAGCTGCCTTTCCAACCTCTCCTGTAGGAAGGAAAGCACCGATCCGACTGCGCATCTCTGGGGGTCTTTGCGTCGGGAAGAACACCACTTAGTGAACAGACGCCACTTCAAGGCATACAGGCGCCTCGTAGAGGGGGCCCTAGCCTGAGTGATCATGTCTACCACCGCGGGTGGTAGACTGCTTAAGTCTTCCACGTCCCGTCCAGGGGCCAGACCTGGAGATTCCAGAGGTCTGGTTGTGGGTGCCAGATGGTGCCCCGTCCCTGAGAAAGAAGGTCCTTCCTCAGGGGAATTCGCCGGGGGGGGCTGTCGTGAGGAATGTGAGGTCTGAGAACCATGTCTGGGTGGGCCAGTAGGGTGCTACCAGGACGACCTGCTCCTTGTCCTCCCTGACCTTGCACAGGGTCTGTGCAAGTGGGCTCACTGGGGGAAATGCATATTTGCGAAGTCCGGGGGGCCAGCTGTGTGCCAGCGTGTCTTATACCGAGAGGTGCCTCGGTCAGAGCGTACCAGAGCGGGCAGTGGGAGGATTCTTGGGAAGTGAACAGGTCTACCTGTGCCTGCCCAAATCGACTCCATATCAGCTGGACCACCTGAGGGTGGAGTCTCCACTCTCCCCTGAGGGTAACCTGCCATGACAGCAGGTCCACTGCAGTGTTGAGGTCGCCCGGGATGTGAGTGGCTTGCAGCGACTTGAGGTGCTGCTGACTCCAGAGGAGGAGACGGTGGGCGAGTTGTGACATGCAATGGGAGCATTGACCGCCTTGACGGTTGATATATGCTACCGTTACCGTGTTGTTTGGCCGAACTAACACATGCTTGCCCTGGATCAACGGCCGAAACCTCCGCAGGGCAAGCAGAATTGCCAGCAACTCGAGGCAGTTGATGTGCCAACGTAGCCGTGGGCCCGTCCAGTGCCCCAGCTCATTTTGGAGGCATCTGTCATTACCACAATGCGCCTGGATATCTGTTCTAGGGGAACACCTTCCTTTCCCAGTTGACCCGAAGCCCTAGTCGGCTGAGGTGCGAGAGCACCAGGTCCCTGTGTGCACAACACATCCCGAGAGTGAGCTAGGATTAGCCAATCATCGAGATAGTTGAGGATGCGAATGCCCACTTCCCTTAGCGGGGCAAGGGCTGCCTCTGCGACCTTTGTGAAGACGCAAGGGGACAAGGACAGGCCGAAAGGGAGGACCTTGTACTGATACGCCCGACCCTCGAATGCAAACCGCAGGAAGGGTCTGTGTCGAGGTAGAATCGAGACGTGGAAGTACGCATCCTTCAGGTCTACTGCCAAGAACCAATCTTGATGCCGGACGCTCGCTAGAATGCGTTTTTGTGTCAGCATCTTGAACGGGAATCTGTGTAAATCCCAGTTCAGTACTCGCAGGTCCAAGATTGGCCACAACCCACCGTCTTTTTTCGGTACAATGAAGTAGGGGTTGTAAAACCCCTTCTTCATCTCGGCCAGAGGGAGAGGCTCTATCGCATCCTTCCGTAGGAGGGTAGCGATCTCCGCACGCAAGGTAGTGCCGTTCTCGCCCTTCACTGAGGTGAAGTGGACACCGCTGAACCTGGGCGGATGCCTGGCGAACTGAATTGCGTAGCCGAGTCAGACGGTCCGGACCAGCCATCGGCACGGGTTGGAAAGCGCAAGCCACGAGTCCAAGCTCCGGGTGAGGGGAACCAAGGGGACAATCTCGTCGGACATACCGGCGGGTGGGGCCTTGCTGCGGGGCAGAGCCTGAGGTGCCACGCCGTGTCGTGGCTGTGCTGAGTTCAGTGACATCGAAGCACTTACCTGGCTCCTTGTGACCACCCCCAGAACAGCCTGGGATGGGGGAGGAAGAGGCCTGTCCTCGTGACCTGTGGATACTATCACATTGGGGGCGGCTTTGTGCCACAGCTGGGTGCGCAGGGGCGGGGAGACCACCACTGGAGCGCCAAACCTGCCAAAATGGAATGGTGGACGGTGGTCATGATGACGGTCGTGCACACTGGGTATGTGACCCAGGGAACAAGGAAACTGCTCTTTTGCTGAACTCTTGGCTACCGCAGCCACTTGGGCATGCAGCGAAATTAAATGAAAAGACAACAAAAGATTCTCCTCCCGGCCCTCCACTGGGGAATGGAGTGGTCTGCTCATCAGCTCCAAAGTAGTGGGTTTCGTTGTCCCTGGGTCACCCATCTCAGGGGCGCTTCGAAGCCTTTCGCGGGTTCTTGGCGGCCGGCCGTGAGACGGGTGGCGTCTACTTTCTGCGGTGGCCTCCATGCCGGGGCCAAGCCGCAGGGGGATGCCCTTGGCAATGAGCAGACGGGGTGCGGGATCTTGAGCCACGCTGGGGCAGGATGTGCTGGATAGCCTCCATCTGCTGCTTCACCGTTGAGAACTGCTGGGCAAAGTCCTCGACGGTGTCACCAAACAGGCCAACCTGGGAAATGGGGGCAGCAAGGAACTGTGCCTTGTCGGCCTCTCCCATCTCGACCAGGTTGAGCCAAAGATGGCGCTCCTGGACCACCAAGGTGGACATCGCCCGCCTGAGAGTCCGCGCCGTGACCTTCGTCACCCGGAGAGCGAGGTCGGTCGCCGAGCGCAGCTCCTGCATCAATCCCGGGGTGGAACTACCCTCGTGCAGTTCCTTTAGCGCCTTGGCTTAATGGACTTGCAGGAGAGCCATGGGGTGCAGGGCAGAGGCGGCTTGTCCAGCGGCACTGTAGGCTTTGGCCGTCAGGGATGACGTAAACCTACAGGCCTTGGACGGGAGCTTTGGGCGCCCGCACCAGGTGGTGGCGCTCTGCGGGCATAGGTTCACCATGAGCGCCTTATCCACCGGGGGAATCGCCGAATAGCCCCTGACCGCCCCACCATTGAGGGTAGTGAGGGCAGGGGAGCCTCCCACGACCTTGTCAGCTCCTCGTGCACTTCCAGGAAGAAAGGAACTGGGGCAGGGGGTGGCCGTGAGCGGCACCGCGAGCCCAGGAACCAATCATCGAACCGCGAGGGTTCAGGGGAGAGCGGAGGGTTCCACATTAGCCCAACGCTCGTGGCTGCCCGGGAAAGCATGTCCGTCATTTCCGCGTCAGCCTGTGACTGGGCGACCATACCCGAGAGGGGGAGCCCAGCTGAGGCTTCCGCATCCTACTGGACGAGCCCGCTCTCCGATGCTGCGCTCGAGAGCTCATCGCCTTCACGGGCTCCGAACAAGAGGTCAAACTCGCTGTGAGACGAGCCGGTGGACTCATCCGGAAGCCCGATCAGGGCAGATGAGCGTGTTGGGGAATGGGAGGTCTGTGGGGGGATACCCGGCGGAGGTGGTCCCATTGGGGTCCCCAAATCGCCCCCAGTGCTAGCCGCACTGGCCTCATACACGTAGGTAGAAGGGCCAAGGCGGGGAGCCGCTGGGGTGGTTTGCTTTCTTACGAAGGCAAGCCGTGACCACAACGTTGCCATGGTCATGCTCTCGCAATGAGTACATGATCCATCCACGAACGCTGTCTCCGCGTGGGTCGCACCCAGACACGAAAGATAGCGATCGTGACCATCAGAAGGCGAGAGATAACGACCGCAACCAGGAATAACACACAAACGGAAAGGCATCTTTAAAAAGACGTTTCGTGTGTGCTGCTCTTTTAGAGAAATATGCTCTTTTATTTCTGCTGAAGTGCCCAGGGGCATTCTCTGCAGTGCACCAGTGCAGAGGAGGGAGAAGCCGCTGAAATGTGCCATCAGATCCAGCAAAGGTGAATGAACAGTCGTGGAATTCAGCTCAGTGAACATCGACCGTTCAGAAAATCTGAATGAGTGGTGACATACCAGCTCCTTTTATACCCGTATGTCCAGGGGAGTGGTATGCAAATTTTCATTGGCCTTTTATCAAAGACCAGAGGTGTTTCGGGCTCCCAAGAGTGACCCCTAGTGTCACTACATCGACACAACATCGAGTGAGTGACAGATAGGGAACTCAAAACTCCCTTGGAGCTTTTTTGGTCTAAATTTTTGACTTTCTCTGAGCTACTTCAAATTTGCACAATTGAAAGGGAGGTTAGGGCAAGCACAGAAGTGTAGGTTTCAAGTTTTTAAGTGGTCCCAACTCTGAGATATGGAGATCCCACCTGCAATGTATACAATACAAAAATATACATGGTTGTTGGACAGTGGATTTTTGAGGTTTTGAAGGGTGCATACTGTTCAGGGGGAGTCACATAGTCACCTAAGTATGTTTTTTGTCAATATTTTGATTATGGACCTTATAAAAATTGATGTCCACCAACCATGTATTTTTGATAATGAAAATACATTGTACAAGGGACCATCCCATTTCCAATGTATTTATATTATCAAATATACATGGTTGTATATTTTTGTATTGTGGACAGTGGATTTTTGAGGTTTTGAAGGGTGCATACTGTTCAGGGGGTGTCATATAGTCACCTTAATATGTTTTTTAGTCAATATTTTGATCATGCAACTTATAAAAATTTATGTCCATGAACAATGTATTCAGAACCCATTATATACATTGCACAAGGGACCATCTCACTAAAATGAATTTAATTGGTGTCAAAGACATGGTTGGTGGACATCAAGTCACACAGGAAGGTCCCAGCTGCAATGTATTCAATTGCATCCAAATACATTCTTTGTGGACAGTCCTGTTTTATGCTTGTTATACATAATTTTGAATTAAAAGTTATGTATATTTTTCATTTGTATGCCCTGAGTGCAAAGTAGGTGTTTCAAACAATAATAGTTATTTTAAATAAATTAAATGTCCATAAACCTAGTATTTGGCAGCCACTAAATACATTGCACGTGGTATCTTCCTGTGTTTTGGGATGAAGTGGCATAATATACTTGGTAAGTGGACAAATACACTGTTTATGGATGGCCCCGCCCCCTCCGGGACACACCCCCGGGGTCCGGGGCCCCACAGGGATGAAGTGGTCTAATATACTTGGTAAGTGGACAAATACTCTGTTTATGGACAGCCTCGCCCCCTCCCAGACAACCCCCCCCCGTCAGCCAATCGGAGGAACACTAGGGGGTGTTCCCTGACCCACCTGGGTGTCCAGCTGCAATGCATATGAATGGAGAAAGCACCCATTGCTATACATTTGCTGTGGAACGTGGTGTCACCACCCTGTGGGTGATGGCTGAACAACTTTTATGGGGGGCCGTTTTCGACGGCCCCTAGCATGGCCACCGTGGGGCGCAGCCGCTCGGGGACTCCTCTTGCCGTCTCTGGCGGACCCCCAGGCCGGCACGGTAATGCGGAAGGCGTCAGCAAAAATCGCCTAGGTGGCGCTGCGCAGCATCCAGGAACCATGTACCATGGAGCTATAAAGTAGATTGCCCATTACGTTCGGGTCTTACCAACATTCCTTCTGTAAGGTTTGTGCCTAGTTACTCTGATGTTACCAGCCCATTGGCTGACCTTACTAAAAAGGGGGCCCCCGATCCGGTCCAGTGAACAGAGTCGTGCCAACAGGCTTTCCTGAAGGTAAAGTCCGCACTTTGTGGGGGCCGCTTTTGCATGCACCTGACTTCTCTCTCCCCTTTATTTTACAGACTGATGCATCTGACAGGGGGCTGGGGGCGGTGCTCTAGCAGGAGATGAGAGAGGAGGTACAGCCAGTGCTGTTTATTAATCACAAGCTCACCTTCAGGGAGACAAAGTATAGTTCCACCGAGAAGGAGTGTCTTGCAATTAAGTGGGCTGTTCTTACCCTCCGCTACTACCTGCTGGGGCAGGCCTTCACCCTCTGCTCCGATCACACTCCTCTGCAGTGTCTCCACCACATGAAGGATACTAACGCGTGGATCACCTGTTGGTATCTGGCTCTTCAGCCCTTTAAATTCGAGGTGGTCCACAGACCAGGGGTGCAGGTGGTTGTGGCTGACTTTCTTTCCAGAAATGGGGGGGGGGGGGGGGAGTAGGCAGGCCGGATGTTGCCCCGGCCTGATTCGGCGGTGGGGGTATGTGGCATGGGGGGCGTGGTCATGTGGAGAGAGCGGTAAGGCTCGTCACCTGGGTCATAATTGTCTCTAACACCTATCCCTAATTATAGTGATGGTGGAGGGAGACCTGAAAAGGCATGCCAGAGCATCAGAGTGGGGGAGAGAGAGACCAGAGACAGAGACTGTTCCTGTGTGTGCTACAAGAATTGTTGACTCGCTTGTGTATTTTGGCCACAAAGAGCCCTTTTTGTTTAAGTTTTTATATGATGCTGAAAGAGTAATAAAAATACTCACATTGACTGTCTCCTGACTCCTCCATTGCCCATGAACTCAACATTATCACAAATATATATTTTACTATTTAACTAGGAGTGTAAATTGCAGCTAACACTATTTACCTCTGCCTAATAATAAAGAAATATCACACGAGCAAGTGTGCTATATGGCCCTACATCAGCACGGCTGTGATTCGGCCACAAGCACGAGGCAGCAGGCCAAACCATTTCTTACGCCACTGATCAGGATTTGCCGTTGCTAGTTCAAAAGATGCGCTCAATCCTTTGTCACTAATTCAAAAACGACACTTTAGAATTAGTAACTGTGGCTGTTTCTAACAAGTTATTGAAGAAATAAGGATATGTGTGTGTGTGTGTTTGAGAGAGAGAGAAAGCGATTGAGTGTGTGTGATTACTTGCGTCTGTCACGCCTCCCAAACAGATATGAACAATCAAGCTATAGCTGTTAAACTATATTTCTAATCTTCATAGTAGGTGAAGATAATGTAATTTTGCTCAAATACATTCTATTTTCTCTGTGTAAAAAATAGCTGTCCGTGCAAGGTCCTCCCTGAGTATTTTGCGGTATATGGTTTGTTTCTCTCCTCTGCCATGTTTATATCTGCATTCTGCTCCCAACGTGGAAACTCCAGTAGGTAAGCACCTTGAGTATGTGTGATTACTTCGTCTGCTGTGTCTCTCAGCAGTGGTAAGCCTTAATGCTGAAGCTGTTAGTTTAACTGTATTTCCCAGTTGTAGTCTAGTAGTAATCCGAGCGATCATGGAGTGAGAGGCAATTGCCAATGACTTCAAAGAAACCACCCGCTGACTCAAGCTGAATGTCAGTTCAACTCGCCCATAACAAAATGATCTTTTGTCGCCACCTGCTGGCTTAAATATTTAATGTTGCAGTAAAAAATGAAAAGACACATATCTAGCTTTAACACATTTGTGCTGCTGTTAAACTTTAGTTTAGAATGCCACAAACACCAGAGGAGTGATACAAAGACTGAAGCGTCTGAGTACTGCTGTTCTAAGACATCAGCACTCAAGGAAAATCTCTCATCCAATCAGATTCAAGGACCAGAACTGACTGTTGTTTATTAAACAATAAACAGTGTATTACTGAATGCCGCAAAATCCTGCGCTTGAACCTGGCATCATAGGCCATCCTACTGTATGAGGTCCTCACAACATTGACAGTGCCATCTTAAAAGGTTTTTGGAAGTTAAGATAAAACTCAGTAGAGAGTGCCCTCTTTACATGTTCAAGGAATGTGTCTGTGCACTTAGCAGATTCTCACATATTAATGTGAATGTGGATATAAACCTTATTTTAATGCTACCATAATCTAGTAATTACTTTTTTTATCCCACAAACTACTCTCCTTATATTTCAATTTTGTTTGAACAATGTATAATTATTTTTAATTATTATATTTTCTCTGTGTGCACATAGTAATTGATTAAAGTTGACCACAGCTGCTGATCTAAAGTCTGCTTTTCCTGTCCCAATTATGCCTCTGGTTAAAGGGATAGTTCACGCAAAAAAGAAAATAATTTTCTCTCTAATCTCAAATTTTCATATCAGAAGTTCAGCACAGTGCTCAAAACAACCTAATTTGGGACCAACACTACAACCAGAGACTTTTGGTACTGAAATACTACTATAAAAAGGGGATTTTCTGTGAAAGTGTTCTACCAGCCTCCTACTACCCGCAGTTTACATTCCTGAAAAAGGACAACACAGCTGCCTTCACACAGACAGACGAGAAAGAAAATGCCCTCTTTCAGATCAAACTCCACTTGCTGCACAAATTGCCATAGACTTCAACAAAAGATCACATTTTTTGAACAAAACTACCTGCAGTACTGCCACCCTTGACGGAACACACAGGAGAGAGTCCTGTGAATCTAATGTTCCTCGACAGGCTATACTGAGCTTAGAAAAACCAGCAAAACAGGTGGAAAAAGTGACTGCTCAAAGTGAGAGCAAAAATCAATGACATAAACAGGTAGCTAGTGCCAAAGGTGCTCAACATATCAGACAGTTACAAGCATCGCATATTGCAACATTGGCATCTTCCACTCCATATATGACTCGACTAACCAGTACTGGTATTCATCTTGAAAATAGATTTGAGCCATTAATGAATGTGGAGGAAGAATCCCCAAACGTGATCAGGCATAGATCACATCAGCCAGCAGTTAACATTGCAGCTGGCAGGCGCTCAAGATCGAGCAGGCAGCAGCATTCGGCTGAGACCACAGTCAAGCCCAGCACTCTGGTATTGGGGGACTCCATTATTAGAAACATTGGTAGCTGGGCTACTACCACTTGCTGCCTTTTCCAAGCAATGAATTCTGAACATTCTGAAGAACCATAAGACTATGAATCAGGTTATTATACATGTGGGGGAAAATTATATTCGGAAAGAGCAGTCAGAACTCCTTAAAAGGGATTTCAATGAACTCTTTGAAACACTTGGGAGATTGAAAGTTCAGTCATTCATCAATGGACCGCTCTTAGCCTGAGGAACAAATATGTTTTCTCGGTTGCTAAGTCTAAACACAAAACCTACAACATGAGAGGACAAAACTACATTGACAACTTTAATCTTTTTGGGAGTCAGAGAGAACTATTTAAATCAGATGGCCTCCACCCAAACAAACTTGATACAAAAGTGCTAAAGGACAATATCTACTTCTCCCTCCTTCATCCATCTGCAACATGCACAAATCCACTCAACCTGGATGGCACACAAACGCCACTGCAGTGTCAGGATGACCACAGGATCACACATCAGCACCTGGATGGACATTTGGTCGACAAATCCTACAATAACACAGCGAAGACACAACATCCACTCCTCAGGGACACAATCCAGGCTGAGCCCCACACACACACCATACTACAATTGGACTGTGACAACTTAGAACTGCTCCAAGATACAGGACCCAAGGATGATTTCCTGGAGAAAAGCCAAGTGTGCCAAGATAACATACTTCAGCCTCTGGAAACACCAGAGCCACAGCCTCTCACAACACACACTTTCTTCGTCTCGTCAATATCCCCCTTCTGCGCTTCGCTGAGAAAATGGAGGAACTAGTGTATGCTGGAAGAAAGCTCTCCCACTCCACTGTTGTGAGCCCAGCGGGCCCCTCTACCACCAAAGCTTGCAGGCCCAACTCACCCTCCCCCTCCCTCTGAGAGAGCTCTCTGGCAACTGCCACAACACTAGGGCACACATCATCCTTCTTCTGCTCTCGGTGAACAACAAACAACTGATAACAGCTCTCAGTGATATATGTTGGGTCCCCGCTACGGTAGCAGCAACACTCGTAAATGTTTACAGAACAAGCAGGAACCCGCTGTGCCAGTAGCTTTTTCTATATCTGTTATGTTAAGTGATAGGAAGGCTAAGGCCTTATCAAGACGTATGGCAAACCGATCTAATCTGTTGCCTATTAGACGTCAATCCGACATTGCTGTGGGGCAAAAAACAGATACTGTCAAGTTAGCACTTTTAAACATCCGCTCACTAAAGAACAAGTCATTTTTAGTCAATGACCTCATCACCACAAACAACCTGGACTTTATGTTTCAAAATGAGACTTGGTTATACAACAGTTGCAGTGCAACAGTCCTCAATGAATCAGCCCCTCCAAACTTTACTTTTATGAGTGTCTGCAGAGCTGTTAGGAGAGGCAGAGGATTAGCTGCAATATTTAAAGATGTCTTTCAATGCAAGCAAGTGTCACTTGGTGATTACTTGACCTTTGAATATCTAAGTATTGTACTAAAAGGTGCTCCACGCATTCTATTTATAATTATATTTATGCCTCCAAAATACTCTCCTGGCTTGTTAATGATTTTACAGAACTGTTATCAACAACTTCCTCTGAATTTAACTTTTTTATTATTGCTGGGGATTTCAACATTCATATAGATACTCCTGAACACAACACTGCCAAAGAAATCATAACAGTTTTAAACACTTTTGATCTGCTCATTAGTAAGGGTCTGAACATTTCATCCACTACTATTAAGGATGCCGCGCTATCTGACCATTTCTGTTTGTTCTTTGAAATATTGATTTCTCCTGCCACTGAAGTTAGAACTGTCCGTCAAAAATAGATACATAAATGAGAATACTAGTGTGCAATTTATCAAGGCAATATCTATGATCACAGAGTATATCCGCAGACTGTGTTGATGTTCTCTTCATAACTTTAACTCAAAAGTTAAAAATGCTATTGATGGCATTGCATTAAACCTGCCAGTAAGGACAATTACTGGCAGGTGTAAAACACCTTGGAGAAACACAACAGCAGTGCAAAACATGAAAAGAAAATGCAGGAAAGCAGAACAAATGTGGCAGAAAACACAACTTGAAGTCCATTATATATCTATAAACACAGCTTTCATGCTTTCAATTTGGAACTAGGCACAGCTAGGCAGACCTTCTTCTCAAACATTATTAAAAGCAATATAAACAATACCAGCACTCTTTTTGCTACTTTAGAGAGTCTAACAAACCCCCCCAACTCAGGTTCCCTATGAAATGCTCTCTGACAGCAAATGTAATGAATTTGCATCTTTTTTCATGAAGAAGACCAATGATATTAGAATGGCGATCAGCTCGTCCTCATGTTGCACTGAGGTCAGACAGCATTCACCACAAAAACTTCAGAAATGAGTCATTATGTCTGATTTTGAGGCAATTGATGGCAAAACCCTGGAAGAAACAGTACAGCATCTTAAAACGTCAACCTGCTGTCTTGACACACTCCCCACATTTTTTCCCAAAAATGTATTTAACTGTCTGGAAAAAGATCTGTTAGAAATAGTAAATATGTCACTCCTTTCAGGCACGTTTCAGAAGTCCCTGAAAACTCAAATTGTCAAGTCTCTTCTTAACTTGATATTGAACAACTACAGACCATTTTCAAATCTTCCTTGCATAGGCAGAATCATTGAAAAGGTTGTTTTCAATCAGCTGAACAAATTATTAATCTCAAATTGCTACTTGGACAATTTCCAGTCTGGTTTCCGACCACATCATAGCACAGAGACGGCACTCATAAAGATCCTTTTTTTTTTTTTTTTTTTTTTTTTACATTTATGCATTTGGCAGATGCTTTTATCCAAAGTGACTTACAGTGCCCTTATTACAGGGACAGTCCCCCTGGAGCAACCTGGAGTTAAGTGCCTTGCTCAGGGACACAATGGTGGTGGCTGTGGGGATTGAACCAGCAACCTTTTGCATACCAGTTCACTGCTTTAGTCCACTACGCCACCACCACTCCTTTTTTCTTCAATTGGCATTTTTATTGATTCATAGACTTATCACAAAGACAAAACCA
The DNA here is from genome assembly GCF_019703515.2 of Myxocyprinus asiaticus. Lineage (NCBI taxonomy): Eukaryota > Metazoa > Chordata > Actinopteri > Cypriniformes > Catostomidae > Myxocyprinus > Myxocyprinus asiaticus. The sequence continues at coordinate 31,415,858 of NC_059389.1, forward strand.
CAAATATATATATATATATATAATGAATCACATTTAATATTAAACCCCCATTATTATCCCTCCCCCTCCCAATCACTCACCCCACCCTGACCCCAAATTAACACCCCTGTGGTCCCAATAGGAATACACACACACACACAAAACAGAAAAAAAAAAGAAAATATAATAATCATGTATAATTAAAACGAAACTACTCTCTCCACCGCCCCTTCCCGAGAGTCTCCCAAAAACATTAAATAGTTGCCCTATTTCCTATCAAACAAATTCTTAACCCCCATCCTTCTGCTTGACCCCTCCTCGAAAGCAGCCACCCTCACCATCTCCACACACTACTCCGGGAATGAGGGTGCTCCATCCGACTCCCATCCCCTTAAAATAACCTGCCTACCAATCATAACACTGGTCAAAACCCAATTTTTATGTATTTATCCCCCAAATTTATGACTGCCCCATCACCCAAAATACAGAGTCTGGGGCAAAATGATATTTGAGTCCCCAACATGTCACACACAAAACTCTGTACCTTCAGCCAAAATTCTTGGATCTTACCACATCCCCAAAAAACATGGGTTGTGTCTCCATCTTCTGACTGGCATCGCCAGCAGATGGGTGTGACTTTAAGCCTATACAATCTAGAGGGGGTCCAATAGAATCAATGTAAAATTGTAAATTGCATAAGGCGCACCCTTGCATCTCTAGATGCAGACTCTGTATCCTGAGAACTTAGAAAAGGAATTAATAATTCTGTGGAGGCAAGGCATAGATCTAGTGGGGTCGGAGACGAATAATAAAATATCATCTGCATAAAGCAAAAGCTAATGCGCCACACCTTCCACCACCACACCAGGAAAATATTTATTGGATGATCTCTTCCTTCCCTTATTATCGCGGCTGCTAATGGTTCCAGGGCAAGACAGAACAATAATGGGAAAAGAGGGCAAATTAATCCATTTGTTTGTACCGCCACTACCGAGTGTCTCTAAAGTAACTTAATCCCTCTCAGGCTTAATTAGGGGCCGGATGTGCGGAATCACGACCCGGCCCCGCCCTCTGCCCTGCCACATTCCTCCCTTGTTCTTTCAGGCTGGGGAGCCCCCGACATGACATACACCCCCCCCCCCTTTCCCTGGGGGGAGGCGTGCCCTTCCAGCCCCGCCCTCTGCCCTGCCATCCCCGCCTTCCTGGAACTGGGAGAGTGACAAGGGGAGGGAAACAACAAAACATGGTCCATACACGCCGTAATGGCGGATGATAACAACTTAATATCATAATATTTTAAAAAGAGAAGGAAAGGCCAACGCGGAGCGGCAGCAGGAGAGAGAGGAGAGAGAGAGAGAGAAAAAAAAACGTACTCGCCGGTTCTCAGATACACCGAAGGCTGGTCCTCGGCCACTCCTCCACCCTCTAGTGGATGACAACCGCGCCTCCCCGAGCAGATCGGAGGCAGTCCTCCGGCCCCTGGCGGACAGAACGCCCCGACGCATTTTTGGTGGATGGAAGGGGTCTCCTCCACTCCTGGCAGCGGCCCTGACTGCTCCAGGTGGTTGGTTAGGAGCCCCTCCTCCCCTCGCGGTCCGCGGCCATTCCTCCGCTCTTAGGCGGCCAGGCTCCTCTGTCCCCTGGCGGATGGCCGCGGCTGCTCCATTGGGGTGGATGATAGTGGCGAGGACTCTACTACAGCCCATCCCTCCTCCTTCCTAGGTTTTGGCACCAAGGTAAATGGAAAGGAGGAGGCGAGAACCGGCTTAACAATATAAATAAAGTTTTAATGATAAACTTAACCAAAAAGACAAACACACACACAGGTGTTGGACAGCTGTCCGTAACTCTCTCTCTCCACCCTGCCACAAACCCCATTCTATCATATCAAACGCCTTTTCAGCGTCAAGTGAGATGGCCGCGATCGGAGTCTGATCATTCGCCACTGATCACATAATATTGATGAAATGCCTAATGTTATCAGAAGAGCTGCGGCCCCGAATAAACCCACCTGACCTATATGTATAAAAGATGTCATAACTTTACTTAATCAGTTAGCCAAAATTTTTGACAATATTTTAACATCTTGCTGGATCAGGGAAATTGAGCGATAAATCTTACACTCGCTTGGATCTTTGTCTTTTTTAAGAATCGGGCCTTAATTACCTCGCCAAATTCTCCAAGGTTATCTCAGAATCAAGATAATTTTTTTGTGCTCAGTCATCAGTTTAGGGAGTTCTCATGGTTCCACAAAATTTCTAATATCTTCATCAGTAGACAAAGACGTGGAACTATAGAGATCAAGATAGAATTTTTTAAAAGCATTATTAATATCAATGACCGAGGTAAAAATTTCACCACCAGCAGATTTCACTGAGGGAATGGTAGAAAAAGACTCTCTCTGCTTTATATATCTAGCCAAAAGCTTCCCTGCTTTGTCCCTCGACTCAAAGTATGACTGTCTTGCCCTGAACCAAAACTCCACCTTCTGTGACAAAATAGTATTATATCTATATTTCAATCGGGTCAATTCTCTGAGGCCATCAGACGACATTCAGCGCTTCAGCTCTCCCTCGGCACTTTTAATGTTCCCTTCCAACTCCACGAGTTCTCGTGCTTTGGATTTTTTGATGAATGAGGCATACTGTATGATCCGACCCCTAAGAACCGCCTTAAGTGCCTCCCAAGCCACGCCCACAGAGGATACTGAGGACCAGTTGGTCTCCATATAAACATTGATTTCAGCCTTTAACATTTGTTGGAAATCAGGATTTTGCATAAGGGGCAACTATATGATTTCTTTTTCTCCATATGTGGCAACACCTCTAAACACACCAGGGCATGATCTGAGACTAAGATGTTTCCAATTGAGCAATCAACAACAGGTGAAATGAGGGATTTAGATATAAAAAAAATACATCTATTCTAGAATAAATCTTATGGACTGCTGAAAAAAATTTATAGTCCCTACCAGATGGGTTCAAAAGTCTTTGAAGACTTTTGCTTCACTATGATCAAGGACAAAATCCATCAATAGATTAAAGTCTCCTCCCAGTATTATATCATGAAGGGTGCCAGCGGCTTGCAACATCTTTCAAGATCTATAAAAAAGCCCTGATCATCAGTGTTAGGTGTGTAAATATTAGCCAAAATGAACATTTGCCCCTAAATTTCTGCTAAAACAATAATGACTCTTCCTAATTTATCTTTACTCTGTTTGAGACATTTGAATTGTAAATGTTTACTTATCAATGTAATGACTCCCCTGCTCTTACTTGACTAAAGCACTAAAGAAAACATGCCCACCCCATATCCTCCCAAATTGTTCAGACACAATCCACTCATATTAACATTTTACATTTTGACATATGAGAACATATGACATATGAGTGAGTCAAAAATAAAATTATAAAGACAACATTCCAACATTAGTGCAAGAGTCAAACCCCGAACTTCCCCCGAACCAAACAAACAGAAAAAAGAAAAACATGCGCATTAACCCCACGCATGACAGCGCCAACTGGCATCCATCCCTCTAAACGCAAACGGTCCATGTACGCCTATGAGTGCCCCCGTGACAACTTTGCCATCGGATTGCTCAAGTCTGGTGTTTCTATTCAAATTTTCTGAGACAGAATTACATAACAGAAGAAAATCTATAAAAAAAACTCCAGCCAATAGGCAGAATAAACACAAAGAACGTGTAGATTCATCCACATAACTGTCCCGAAGGTGTGTTCCTCCCCAAAACAAACTCCAGCCTCTAGCAGAACCAACACACACACACACACACACAAAAAACTTTCAGTTTCCTCGGACAGTCAAACGAATGTTCAGTGAGCCGGCTGTTTCATGAGTGCAGAAGATGACCTAATCATTCCAATGTCCTGCAAAAAATACTCCACAAAACAAACTCCAGCCAATAGGAGGCATAAACACAAAGAACGTGCAGATTCATCCACAAACTGTCCTGAAGAAATGTTATTCCACAAAACAAACTCCAGCCGCTAGGTGGAACCAGCACAAAAAGAAACAAAAAGGCGGCCAGTTTCCTCGGATGGTCAAGTGAATGTTCATTGAGTCAGGTCCACTTGGCTGCAAAGTGAGCGCCACACAATGACTTACTCATTTCATTGACTTTATAAAGGACATCGCTTGTTGGGGACAAGTAGATACTTTGCGGCCATCCTTAGCATCTATTCTCAACCTGGCCAGAAACTTCAGTGCAAAAGCGACCCTCCGTCGATGCAAAAGTCTCTTGAAGGAGTGTTATTCCATAAAACAAACTCCAGCCGCTAGGTGGAATCAGCACAAAAAGAAACAAAAATGGTGCCCAGCTTCTTTGGATAGTCAAATGAATGTTCAGTGATTCAGGCTCACTTGGCTGCAATGTGAGAATCACACCATAACTTACTCATTCCATTGACTTTATGAAGGACATCATTTGCTGTGGGCATGTAAATATTTTGCGGCCAACCTTAGTATCTATTCTCAATTTGGCCGGGAACATCAGTGCAAAAGCGACCTTCCGTTGATGTAAGAGTTTCTTGCATTCCTTGAATCGATCATGTTTCTTTCTTGTCAGACAAGTCTGTGAACAAGAAAATTCTGTGGTTCTTCCAAGAAAGCCTTCCTTTATTCCTCACCTCGCATAACACGAAATCTTTATTGGATGATCTCATAAATTTGGCCAGAATTGATCTGTCTCCCTCAGCCGTCTCCCTCGGTGGATCTCCAAGCTGGATCTCTGTGAGCTCGCTCGATTTCCAGCTTATGGCCTGTTATGTCGAGCAGACTCAGGAAGAGATCGTCTAGGAATTTCACCATATCTCAGCCTTCTTCGTTCTCAGGAATTCCAACAATTTGGACGTTGTTTTGCCGGTTACAATTCTCAAGGTCTTTCAACTCTTCTCAAATGCACTCCAGGTCTGTCTTGGTCGCTAGCGGGTTAGTAGCTAATTCCCTCTCTGATGACTCCAGATAATTGATCCGTTTCTCGACGTCCCCCATTCTTGTAACCAACTCAGAGAACTTCGTCTCCATGGCAGTGATCAATCGATGTATTACAGCAAGATCCTCCAAGTCAGCAACGACCTTCACCGGCATTGCCGACATGCTCAACAGTTGACACTGGATCTCTCCCACCGCACCATCCAAACCGAGTCCCTGGTCTGCGGCCTTCTCAGGGGTATCGGCTTGAGCATGTAAGTGTCTTTTAATGTCTCCAGACAATATGTCATTCTTTGACATATTGTCTTCATAGAACAGTTATGGATCAGGGTGTATTGAATCTCACCGGTTTATGACACAAAAAGTATTAAAAACTAGCTAAATGTGCAGAGCTCGTTGTTCACACATCCGACCCTCGCATGGCACCACGCGACTCCTCCCACTCATAAAGATCCTTAATGATATTTGGCTAAATAGTGATTCAGGTAAAATATCAGTGCTGGTATTATTAGATCTCAGTGCTGCTTTTGACACTGTTGACCACAACATTCTCCTAGACAGATTAGAAGGGAGGGGTTATTATGTGAACATAGGCAACTATGAATATGAGTGGACATCCATGATGTGTGGAGTCCCACAAGGCTCAATTCTTGCACCGCTCCTGTTCAGCCAGTATATGCTCACACTGCATACCATAGCTATGCAGATGACACCCAGATCTATCTAGCCCTATCGCAAAATAACTACAGCCCCATAGACTCTCTGTGCCAGTGCATTGACAAAAATAGTTGGATGTGCCAAAACTTCCTTCAATTAAACAACTACAAAACAGATTTCATTGTATTAGGCAACAAAGGTGAAATTCCCAAGGTGAACACATACCTTGTCAATCAAGTGTCATTTTGGAGACAGGCCTTATTTTCAGTACTCACATCAAAGCTAAAAGCTAACTAAATCAGCCTGCTATCATCTAAAAAATATAGTGAGAATTAGATGTTTTGTATCCAGTATAGGGTGGACTACTGCAGTGGTCAAAAAGACCATTAGACACCTGCAGCTCATTCAGAATGCCACTGCCAGGATTCTCACCCAAACCAAAAAATCAGAGCATATTACTCCAGTCCTCAGGTCTTTACACTGGCTTCCTGTTACATTTAGAATTGATTTTAAAGTACTATTACTCATTTATAAATCGCTCAATAGCCTAGGACCTATGCTTGTTGAATATATATTTAACAGACCTCTCAGATCATTAGGATCAAGTCAGTTAGACATACAGAGGGTTCACACAAAACAAGGTGAGACAGCGTTTAGCTATTATGCCACCCGCAGCTGGAACCAGCTTCCAGAAGAGGTCAGATGTGCTCCAACAGTAGACACATTCAAATCCAGACTGAAAACACATCTGTTTAGCTGTGCATTTACTGACTAAACACTGTGCTGCACTTACTGATTGCACTGCATAATTTTATTTCTGTATTCTTTTTATTTTTATTCACTTTAATAATTGTTAACATTTTTTTAATTCATTTTATTAATTTTATTTTCATTTCTTGTTCTTAATTGTTTTTTAAAATTAATTTTATCTTGTAACTGCGGTACACTGGTGAGGAGATCAGAGACCGTTCTTTTTTATGGATATTAAAGGATTAGTTTATCCTTTTATAGTATTTTTTAGTATTCTCTAATGATTTACTCACCTTTACAGTAAGCCAGCCCAGATGCGTATGTCTTTTCTTCTTCAGCAGAACTGAAATTAAGATTTTTATAAGCACATTTCAGCTCTGTATGTCCAAGTGAATGGGTACCATGAGGCTGCTGGCTGTTTGATGGCCCAAAAGGCATATTTAGACAGCACAAAAGTAATCCACACGACTCCAGTCGATCAATTAATGTCTTCTGAAGCAAACTGGTAGGTTTGTGTAAGAAACAAAACCGTTATTAAAAAGTTTTTTAATTTTAAATCGTTGCTCTGCCCACTGCTGTATTGCTGTTGAAATGACCTAACTCTAACATGACATCCGTTCCTCAGTCATATAAAAAAAGCGATGGGTCAGCTGGTATCAGGAAGCGTTTTTTAAAAGTTAGTAATGTTTTAATTATCAATTATCAATTATTATTATTTTATTTTTATTTTTTACAGACCTATCGATTTGCTTCAGAATACATCAAATGATTGACTGGAGTCATGCGGATTACTTTTATTCTGCCAAAATATGACTTTTGGACTGTCAAACAGCCAGCAGTGTCATGGCATCCATGTGTTTTAATTGAATGGACATACAGAGCTGAAATGTGCTTATAAAAATCTTCATTTCAGTTCTGCTAAAGAAGGAAAGACATACACATCTGGGATGTCTTAAAGATGAGTAAATCATGAGAGAATTATCATTTTTGGGTGAACTAATCCTTTAATGGTGGAGATTTCAGTGTGCTGAATAAACTGCTTTTGTGAGGAAACAGCTCATCATTTAATTAATTGACCACCTGTCCACTTATCTTCAATATGTTTTACACTAAACTATCCTTTTGGAATGAACTATGTGTGGTGTTTACTACACTAAAATTGCTGTTTTATAAGAGAAGACAGACAATTTTTCAACAGGCAATTTACAATACATTTATGGCTCTCCCCATTCATTTGTATGGTATCCACAAATGGTGACATACTGTTGTAACACACTATTCTATTCTAAAATATCTTTGGTTATACTGCCACCCAGTGGTAAGACATCACCTTGTCATATGTTCCCAAGACAAAGGGTACATCTCACAGTATGTAATGGTAGCATAATCAGAACTGAAAACAGACAGGGATGAATAGAACATGGACGGATTAACTTACTAATATTTTAACAACATACATTGCCTCACCAGAACTTCTCAGCTTAGTTTTAGTCTACCACCTGTCGTGGCTTTAGCAGATAAAGTAGGCTACTTTTATTTATTTATTTATTACAGTTTTTCTCAATCGCTTTGGTACATTTCTCTAATCATCCTTAACATTTGCAAACCAGTAAGTGCATTTCTCAAAACAATTCGTTCAAACAGCACCACACAATGGATTACCTGCAAAAGCCTGTAACTTGCTCAAAATCCTTAGTTCATCTCTTAAAAGTAAATATTTATGTCAATGAACATATCAGTGCCATCAGAATGACAAGTCCTTGTGTCATTGTTTACAAACAAGATAGTCAAAATGCTTAGCCATGTTGTCAATATTACAGTGTACTCTGTCAGTATCTTTTGATGTAAACTATGGCTACGGTTTTGATGACAATGATTGAAAATGCACAAGGCTGCACTTTTTCTGTATGGCATATGTCAATTTCAACAGAACAAAGTTACACATTACTGTATGTGGGATAGGATTCACATTTACGCTTTTACTGTTGGTCTGTCAACAAATTACAGTACAATGTCATTGCGATACAGAAAAGGAAAATACGATGCATTCATGAGATGCACCTCTGAGCTATTTTAGAGAATTGGTTGATCACTGGTTGATCTAACGCTTCACACATTCCCCTTCATTAGTGAAAGTTAAGATTCACATGAGAGCAATTCATCATATCAGGACACATTTACAAAAAAAAAGTCTAATAGAAATGTATAGAAAATATGCTTGACATTATGACAACTGGTTCAACCATTTTGCATTTAATGACTTATGCAATGAACTAATGCCTAGATGTTTTGGGGGGTAAGACTATTCAACAGAGAACCAGTATAATATATTTTGATCAGCATGACATAAGCAATTGATTATGTAGGAAACAGCAGACAATTCTACATAGTCAATTGCAAGAATGTACCAAAGCATTGGCAATTTGTTCAAAAGAATGAGAAATTGTTTTATGATTTCTACAAGTGACTAGATGATGTGGAGGTTGAACAAGTAGTTTTGAGAATTTCAGTTGTGATCTGAGAAATGTACCAAAGCAACTGAGAAAAACTGTAATAATTTGATTATTTGAAATCCAGTTTAATTTTATATGACACATGAATAGCCTACATTAATAATGAAAACCCTAAATATTTGTTATATATGTTACAGTCTTTTAATGGTAAAAATGCTTTTTTAGGAGAAGGTGTTTTCAATAAAACAACCTCAGCCACACTGAACTGACTTTATCATCCTGTCACCTTTTTTCTAAGAGCTTGTTTAAATGTTTCAAATTCTAACATGGGATGTGATGTTCTTCCCACGGTCTGTTTCATACAGGGTCAGATCTCTGAGGAATTAAACCGCTCAAGAGAGCATCGTACTCAGTTAAATTAATAACACATTAGACTATCTCAGACAAAATACGACAGACAGACAGACAGACAGACAGACAGACAGACAGATAGATAGATAGATAGATAGATAGATAGATAGATAGATAGATAGATAGATAGATAGATAGATAGATAGCGCGCTCTGAAGAAAGGCAGCAGTCCACGCGCTTTCTTAATCGCGTGAAGAGCGCGCGGGTCAGTGATGTCTTCTCACGCGGACCCACTTCACACGTAAACTGTTACAGGAGTTCAGGATCACATTTGACTCTTTTGTCTGAGGTATCGTTAAACATACATTTATATTTCTTCAAATACCACTGCAAGCTACAACTTTACATAATCTTTGTGACTTTTTTGTAACCTTTCTATTGTAACCTATTTTGTCTTGTAATTTCACATATTACGCACGTGAAGTAACATGCGTTTACAGGCTAACTGTTTAAACTGTTTAGAATAACAAATGAAAATAAGAGATGTCGTTTGCATCTGAATTACTCTTTAGAGATTCTTAACAGGAGGAGTTTGTGATGTCTGATTATACTGTAAATTCATGCCGCGAGTTTGATAACACGCATTCGTTTTATGTGAAGTTTCCTCTTTGAGAATATACTATGTGACATGGAGAAAACTGCAGTCTAACTGATTTTTGTTTGTTCGAAACTTAATATCAATTTGTCAAATACACCTATTAAGTATAATACATTTGAACGGAATGTTCACTGGCTCTGTGTGCTCTGTCTCATTGAAGAACATTTGTAGTTTGCTGAAGGAAATGTTGAATCGTTTTATTTATACGCAAACACAAATATGATATTATCTCTATCTTCAATTTTTCAGGTTGTTTAGTTCCGTCTCCTCGTCAAAACCCAATGTTCGTTCAAAGAACACCATTGCTTTGATTTGTACGCTATTACAAAGCTGCTTTAAAATGATGCGTGTTGTGGAAGGTGCTATACAAATAATAATGACTTGACTACTTAACTACATTTGTTGATAGTAATATTTTACATTTCGGAAGGTAACCTTTACACGGTAAAATCTAATTAGTTAACCGTACTTTAAAAAGCATGAAAATCGATTGCAAATGTACTTATTTGACAGTAAATGTACTTATTTGGCTCAAGTAAATTGAACTAGGAATAGTCCACTTTACTTGAGAAAAGAATATTCACTTGATTTTTTTTTTTTAAGCCAGTTGGTTTCCTCACTTAAAAAAAAAAAAAAAAAAGTAAAGTAAACTTATTACATTTTACAGTGTATTAATATGGTGTTTTATCCTACAATGCAAAATAGGCATCAATGATCTTAATAATAATAACATAAACAAAATATAACAAAATAGTTTATGATAACACCAAACTCTCAGTTTAGCCATAAAATAGTAAAACATCCCTTGTGTGCTGTTCGTTTGTGAGTCACACTTGTGGTGTTCACTGGTCAAAAGTTTTCATATAAAATAAGCAAATTTATGCTATCTCAATTTCAATAAAACCTTCATTTCAGTAAATTGAAAGAGTGTCAAAATATCACAATTTGTCATGCATTGGGGGTCTTTGGTGACATCTGCTGAAATTAAAAAAACAAAAACAAAAAAACAATTACATGTAATAACAACTACTGTATTTTCAGTGGCTTCGGTGCTCCATGTATTGGCTAACATAAGCTCATGTTCTAACAAACTTAATTTCTAGATATTGTCACAAGTTATGCATTGGATATACACCAATCAGCCACAACATTAAAACCACCTGCCTAATATTGTGTAGGTCCTCCTCGTGCCGCCAAATCAGTGCAAACCTCCATCTCAGAATTCTGAGATGCTATTCTTCTCACCACAGTTGTACAGAGCTACTGTACAGAGTTACCATAGACTTTGTCAGTTCAAACCAGTCTGGCCATTCTCTGTTGACTTCTCTCATCAAAAGGCATTTCCGTCCACAGAACTGCCACTCACTGGATGTTTTTTGTTTTTGGCACCATTCGGAGTAAACTCTAGAGACTGTTGTGCGTGAAAGACCCAGGAGATCAGCAGTTACAGAAATACTTAAACCAGCCCGTCTAGCACCAAAAATCATGCCACTGTCCAAATCACTGAGATCACATTTTTTCCCCATTATGATGGTTGATGTGGATATTAACTGAAGCTCCTACCCATATTTGCATGATTTTATGCACTGCACTGCTGCCACACGATTGGCTGATTAGATAATCGCATGGATGATTGTTGGTGCCAGATGGGCTGGTTTGAGTATACATTGCATCCGGAAAGTATTCACAGCGCTTCACTTTTTCCACATTTTGTTATGTTACAGCCTTATTCCAAAATTGATTAAATTCAGTATTTTCCTCAAAATTCAACAAACAATACCCCATAATGACAACATGAAAGAAGTTTGTTTGAAATCTTTGCAAATTTATTAAAAATAAAAAACGAAAAAAAAAAAATCACATGTACATAAGTATTCACAGCCTTTGCTCAATACTTTGTTGAAGCGCCTTTGGCACCAATTACAGCCTCAAGTCTTTTTGAGTATGATGCTACAAGCTTGGCACACCTATTTCTGGGCAGTTTCTCCCATTCTTCTTTGCAGGACCTCTCAAGCTCCATCAGGTTGGATGGGGTGCGTCGGTGCACAGCCATTTTCAGATCTCTCCAAGAGATGTTCAATCGGGTTCAAGTCTGGGCTCTGGCTGGGCCACTCAAGGACATTCACAGAGCTGTCCCGTAGCCACTCCTTTGTTATCTTGGCTGTGTGCTTAGGGTCGTTGTCCTGTTGGAAGATGAACCTTCTCCCCAGTCTGAGGTCCAGAGCACTCTGGAGCAGGTTTTCATCAAGGATGTCTCTGTACATTGCTGCATTCATCTTTCCCTCGATCCTGACTAGTCTCCCAGTTCCTGTTGCTGAAAAACATCCCCACAGCATGATGCTGCCACCACCATGCTTCATTGAAGGGATGGTATTGGCCAGGTGATGAGCGGTGCCTGGTTTCCTCCAGGCATGACGCTTGCCATTCAGGCCAAAGAGTTCAATCTTTGTTTCTCATTGTTTGAGAGTCCTTCAGGTGCCTTTTGGCAAACTCCAGGCGGGCTGTCATATGCCTTTTACTGAGGACTGACTTCCATCTGGCCACTCTACCTTACAGGCCTGAATGGTGGAGTGCTGCAGAGATGGTTGTTCTTCTGGAAGGTTTTCCTCTCTCCACAGAGAAACGCTGGAGCTCTGTCAGAGTGACCATCAGGTTCTTGGTCACCTCCCTGACTAAGGCCCTTCTCCCCCGATCGCTTAGTTTGGCCGGGCGGCCAGCTCTAGGAAGAGTCTTGGTGGTTCCAAACTTCTTCGATTTATGGATGATGGAGGCCACTGTGCTCATTGGGATTTTTCTGTACCCTTCCCCAGATCTGTGCCTCGATACAATCCTGTCTCGGAGGTCTACAGACAATTCCTTGGACTTCATGGCTTGGTTTGTGCTCTGACATGCACTGTTAACTGTAGTACCTTATATAGACAGGTGTGTGCCTTTCCAAATCATGTCCAATCAACTGAATTTACCACAGGTGAACTCCAATCAAGTTGTAGAAACATCTCAAGGATGATCAGTGGAAACAGGATGCACCTGAGCTCAATTTTGAGTGTCATGGCAAAGGCTGTGAATACTTATGTACATGTGATTTTTTTCGTTTTTTTATTTTTAATAAATTTGCAAAGATTTCAAACAAACTTCTTCACGTTGTCATTATGGGGTATTGTGTGTAGAATTTTGAGGAAAATAATGAATTTAATCCATTTTGGAATAAGGCTGTAACATAACAAAATGTGGAAAAAGTGAAGCGCTATGAATACTTTCCGGATGCACTGTATCTGTAACTGCTGATCTCCTGGGATTTTCATGCACAACAGTCTCTAGAATTTACTCAGAATGGTGCCAAAAACAAAAAACATCCAGTGAGCAGCAGTTCAGTGGATGGAAACGCCTTGTTGATGAGAGAGGTCAACAGAGAATGGCCAGACTGGTTTGAACTGACAAAGTCTATGGTAACTCAGATAACCGCTCTGTACAATTGTGGTGAGAAGAATATCATCTCAGAATGCTATTCTGAGATGCAGGTTGGCACTGTTTTGGCGGCACGTGGGGGACCTACACAATATTTGGCAGGTGGTTTTAATGTTGTGGCTGATCGGTGTATATTTAGACATTGTAAAAACTATTATTTGTCAGATTGTAGCAGTTTTTCTAAACCACTTGTGTTGAAGTGTCAGATTTTGCAATGATGCTCCAAAAAGCTGTCAAGTTACTATTGTGTTACCTGTCAATTATTTCAAACATCAATCATCAAAATTCCAGAATAAACTTTGTCACACAGGGGTCAGACTCAGACTTCGACCTGTGTGGTATGTTTGGTGTGTGTGGACAGGTTTGTCAATACGTGTGAGGGGCAAATGTCCTCATAAAAAATAAAATAAAGCTCTTAAATGGGTCAGATGATTTTGATCTTCAAATCTAGTGATGTGCACATGTTTGTGTGATGGTTAGGTTTAGGCGTAGAGTTTGGAAATAGAAAATATTGTTAGCCTGATATGAAATCAATGGAAGTCAATGAGAGATCACTAATATAGTCAAACAAACCTGTATGTATGCGTGGGTATGTGGGTGTGCGTGCGTGCATGTGTTTCCTGCATTGTGGATGTTTTATAGTCTTACCCCTTCATTTATGTGTGGTTGTGTTCTACATTGAGTCTGATTTATTGATTTTTATTTGACAAATAAAAAAAATAAAAAAATCTATTTCCCATTCACTTCCTATAGATTTTGTGTGTGTGTGTGTTTAGATAGCTAGTGGAGGAAAAGTAACCAAGTCTTGTACCACTCAGATAAAGGAAACAATTTTTTATTAAAGAAACAAAATCAAAATAAGTCAAAAATGACCCGAACACCACATGAGGGTTAAACTAATGATCTTTTTAAAAGAGATCTAGAGCCTGAAAGATAACTGATCTTCCATGTCCAAATCAACATATTGAGAAGCAGAAGAACTCACTTTAATGAAGCTATGCAAAATACAGTATTGTGTACAGTAAAATGCTTCAATTTTAACACAACAAATGATTTAGTAAAAGTAAAAAAACTTTTTTTTAACACATAGATTCCAATATTCCTGTAATCCCTTGCGTATTGAATAAAATAATAATAAAAACAGGTGTCTGTGCATCTGTTGCTCAAACAGAAGGGAGACTTTGTACGCACAATCTTCTGCTAACTGGGATTTATAAAGGAAAGTTTGCGCAGGTTCTGCTGTACGTACGGTTCTATAAATCTGAAAACTTTGACTTTTGTGCATATGCACACTTTTAGTATGAAATCTACTTCAAGTTTTATTCATTAGGCTCCTGGACTTTGACTGGGTCACTAGATTTTAATGTCACTATGTATTTTATTGTATGTTTATGGTCAGTGTTCTGTTAGAAGATCTCGATGCACTTGTGGATTGTTTTCCTCTTGCTCTGTGATTGGCTACACTTATAGTTCTTGATCCTTACAAGTTTTCTAGTAATTGCTGCAGACAATCATCCCCAGTCATGATGCTGCCACAACCATACATGATCACAAAGGAATTTGGTGTGTTAGTTATGAATGTTTAAAGTTGGACCCAATGTGCTGAATTCTGGACAATACAGCAAATGTTCATAACTCCATTTTGAGCAGATGATGACTAGCTTGAATCTGACTGGCTGATTGCTTAGTAACTTAAGACATTTGGGTGCTGGATGCACAAATAGTTGTCAGGCCACCTGGGAAACTACAGTAAGTTATGTTTTTAAGTTAGCAGGTTGCTACAATAGCCGCTTTTCCACTATCGAGCCAGTGCGAGCAAGGGCTATCATCTGGCCAGCCAGGGCCAATAGCCTCGGACCTCGAGCTGCAAGACCAAAATCAATCTGCATTCCCACCATCGGACCAATAACTCCGCAGCGTTGCCCAAAAACCTGCCCTTAATACACCGCTGCGGTGCCAATGTCACAAACCCTGCCTATTTCACAAGCAAGAGGGAAGCTCAAGCTGAGGTATCATGTTATCTAGTTATCTACAATTCAAGTATATATCGAATGTAAACAGCAAGATAAGTTAGTGTTGACAACTCACCGACTGTAACTTCCATGGTGTCCCGAGTGGTCTCTCCACTAACAGCGGGATGATGTCCCAGCATATCGTCTATGAAAGTTAACCAAACCATGGAAAGTAATTTCTTTAGTCTTCAATTTGTCCATTGGGCGTTTTAATGGATTTGGACTGTGCCAGCATTTTTTTATTTATTTTTTTCCCGAACCTGTACCGTTGTGGCTGGATACACAACCTTGGAAGTTCAACGAAACTCCGAAAACCTGCCTCAATCCCCAGTTGGCCTTTTTTGGCCCAAGGGTAATTGGCGGGCCACAGGCCATTGGCCGTTGGCCCAAGAAAGCCCAGAGGAGGCACGATGAAGCCCCGGAAGTGACAGTGGGAACACAACTGGCCCTGGCATGCACTAGCATGCCCTCAATTGGCCCGATAGTGGAAACTCAGCTATTGAGTGCTTTCTAGGATGAACCTTGTAAGATATTATTTTGATACCATAGAGTTTAGATTTACCCACCCAAACATCACTTTACTATGAACTTTCTTCACTGGTCAAATATTCCTTTACTGGTGAAAGATTCTAGTCATTTTACACATGGGCATCACTTTGTTTCAAAAAGTGGTGGGGACAATTTGGGCGATGGTGCTGGCTGTGACATCATACAACTCATGAATATTAATTAGATTATGCACAGATAATTTCAAATAATCTTTTACTGTTTTGATAAATAGTCATTCTTGAGGACCTATTCAAGTGCTCCAATTAATAATTCTAGGTGTAAGTGGGTTGGCGAAATCGTGTATGCAAAGTGGAAGCAATATACAGTAAATGAAGACGTCCCATTTATAAGATGTTGGTAGTGAACAATAGAAATAAAGACCATATGTGCCTTACGTTATTATGCACGGTAACTGCGTCATTCTTGAATGTCAGGTATATCTCTATGACATGCTCTTTATATTTTTGTGTTAAAAATAAAAAAAGGCTTAAAACTTCTGTCATAGTTATTTGTAAAAAATTCTGTCACAGCAGAGAGAAAGTGAAGCCATGTAAATATGGTTAAAATTAAAATGAATGATCTAGTTCAGGGGTCTGTAACTTTTTTGACATGAAGTGCCATTTTTAATTTATCTTGTTAATCACTGTGCCGACCCCTCTTTCCTCCCATGTATGTCCTATGTAGACCAATAAGGTGTGTTTTAAAAGTTTTAATGTGAAAATAATTTTATTTAGAATTTTTCTAATTTAATACTGTTTTATTTCTCATTGCAAAGTATATTATCAGCACAAGAGTTGAGTGAAAAGGTTAACTAAACAAAATAACATGAATTTTAGAGTTTTCTTAATATGTCCTCCTTCAGTAGTGAACTAGAAATTTTGTGGAAACTATTTCTTATTCTTTTTTGTGTGTGTGTTACGGCATTTGTTTAACAATTTCAAAATCATGAAACATTATTTCCAGGTTTAATTTAGATTTTGAACTTTGAACCCCACCATGTGTGTTTGTCTGTGTGTTTGCTCTTTTCCTTTAATTATGTATATAATTAAATAATTACTTGTGGTTTAGTGAGTGTGTAATCTCCTGCATTGACAGTGATATCCTCCTATTTACATCAAATGTTGTTCTGAAGCAAAATGTAAAAAGCTAAATGATTTTCACGAACTGTGCTCGTCAGTTGACTGTCGCAGTTTTGTCACACTTTATTAGTGTTCTGCTCATAACTAAATAAAACGTGGAGTAAATGATTACATCTGGTAGGTAGATTGGTAAGTTGGAATGCAAGTGCGAGGAACTTCATAATAATATACATACTCCTCTTTCTCACTTTTGCTCGCATGGCAGTGATTACCACTTTGCGTTCCAGTTGTGGCACACGCGCCATAGGTTGTATCAGTGCGTATCAGCAAAAATGAGTTAAGAAATATCATTTATCGTATCGGCCCAGAAATACCATAAGCATTCTTATTAAATATCGTTACTAATTGCAGCTGGATGGACTAACTCAACACAGTTTCCATTATCTCACTAATACAGGCATTTTGACCATTCACACACACCTGCAATAGCAAATTGTAAGTGCTCTTCTAGTGTGGGTACAGAGTCTGTATTTGGTAATATCGATACTGCAGAAAGACCGCTATCATTATATATTACTTAATATTAAATATATATTTATATTTAGTATAAACTTGATAGCGAAGCACTGGTACTTTTGACATCACTACAAGATGATAAAACCATTCAGGGCTTCACTGAAAACATTCGGGGCTTAAAGGTGCCCTCAGTAATTTTTTCCTCATTTAAAACGTTTTACTTCAAAATAAATTAATTGTAATTTTGAAACATATTAATAATATCATGACCACTCAAATGAGATGAAGACTCCAGTCATATCAGTAACCTTATAAAAGCTCTTTTATTATACATGGAGATGGTACTCTCATTGAGCTGCCATTTTGCAGCTGATTACTACTCACTTAATTTCAGTAACTGTCTGTTATTAGACAGTTTCACACAGGGATTAAAGGAGTCATGGCTGACTGTGAATACTAAATTTCTACAATGGCGTCTGAAACTGAAAACTATTGATTTTAAATTATGCTGCATCCAAGCCTCTAGGTGTCAGTGTAGGTCAATGATGACAATTACTGAGTGCACCTTTAAGCCCCCGTAGCCTGCCCTTGCACTGCGCATACTAGGTGGCCTCCAGACTGATGAAAGAAAAGACTAATATGTGCTACCTGTAGTTTATTTATTTATTTTTAATTTGTATCCCCTTTTCTCCCAATTTGGAATGCCCAATTCCCACTAGTAGGTCCTCAAGGTGGCGCGGCTACTCACCTCAATCCAGGTGACGGAGGACAAGTCTCAGTTGCCTCCGCTTCTGAGGCCGTCAATCTGCGCATTTTATCACGTGGCTCATTGTGCATGACACTACGGAGACTCCCAGCATGTGGAGGCTCATGCTACTCTCCGCGATCCACGCACAACTTACCACGCGCTCCACTGAGAGCGAGAACCACTAATCGCGACCACGAGGAGGTTACCACATGTGACTCTACCCACCCTAGCAACTGGACCAATTTGGTTGCTTAGGAGATCTGGCTGGAGTCACTCAGCACACCCTGGATTCGAACTTGTGACTCCAGGGGTAGTAGTCAGCGTCAATACTCACTGAGCTACCCAGGCCCCCTACCTGTAGTTTATTATGGAACAGTCCTGGTATTATAGAGTTGAAATGTAAATGTAATCCACATATAAAGTTACTATTGTCTGGGTAGTGCCATAAGCCATTTGCTGTGTAACAATAATATGCAAGTCCTGTGATGTCACTGTGCTGCTGGGCCTCATGGATTCAGCTCCATGGTGCCAGCCAGCTCTGTGAAGTTCTTTAGTACCTGTTTACTTGATTCCAAGTACTTACTTAATGATGATTTCACTTGATATTGTAATCGCAATTATTAATTTATATTAGAATTAATATAAAATGTGACATCTAGCGAATCTAAAGCAATTCCAAACTACCAACAGTGCTTTTTTCTTTGTTTCTAAAGATTCTTTTCGTCAGGTGATGGCTGCATTGCTCAAATAATTAAAGGTGCACTCAATAACTTTTGTCTTTGTGTCATCTTGGACTTACACTGACATCTAGCATCTTGGATGCAGCATCAATTAAACTCAATAGTTTTCAGTTTCAGATGTCATTGTAGAAATTTAGTATTCACAGTCAGCCATAACTCCTTTAATCAATGAGTGAAAGTGTCAAATAACAGGACGGTTACTGAGATTAAGCGAGTAGTATTCGGCTGGTCATGTGATTCTAACATGGCAGTCCCCATGTGCGGACCCTCTCCATGTAGAATAAAACAGCTTTTATAAGGTTACTGATATGACTGGAGTCTTCATTTTAATGTGAGTGGTCATGATTTCCTACATATATTGCAAAATTACAATCCATGTCTTTAGGAGTTAAACTTTTTTAATGAGAAAAAATTACTGAGTGCACCTTTAAATAAAGGAGTTGATGCTACTCGACTGGCACCAATACATTATCTTTACATTGTCTCATTAATGTTTTATGTTTAATCACTCTTAATGCTCTTTAGTGTACTTATTCAGTGCATGTGTTAACAAATACAGTTATTTCACTCACCAAGAACACAATAGACCGCAGTGATTTCTTCTATAGATTGCATTCATTCAAATGTATAACATTATTATACATAATAATCAGTCACGGCTCATCTCTACTGTAAGTGCAGGTGGGGCAGAGCCCGCTAAATTATTAATCCACTACATGTGCCCTTTTTGCTCCATAAAAACATAGATCCATATTATAAACTGCCAATAATTTAACTTGTTAAGCCGTAAATTTATTCAAAATACTGACACATGTATTTAATGGCAGGCTTAGTAAAAGTTTTTATTTTATTCGTAATGTAGCGGAAAACTCAGTTACACTTAATATGACACAAGCATGTGCGGGAGAAAATCTGCTGCCCACCCGAACTCCACAGCCAACCTTATTTCTTCCAATGGAAATTTGAGGTCAAATATGGAACTGCAACAAGCCCTAATTGTGACTCATTAGGGCAGAAATGAATCTGTCCCGCTTGCTGCTAAATGTAGTGCTGAGCCCAAGGTAACTTTAGTATCAGTGCATGTCAGTAGTGTGATGATTGCGAACATGGAAAGTGTTATTGATGAATGTGTGTGTAACAGCATGACGTTTCTATTGCAAATTCAATGCAGACTGACCATGAGGTAACTTGGTCCCAACTGGCCAGACTTAAAAATAGTTTGTCAATTAAAAGACAAGGGTAGATGGTAGCATGTATGACATGGTTTGGCTTGGCTGTTTACTATTTCCTACTTGAACATTTAATGTGATTAGAATTTGTTTTAATTATTATTATTAATTGGTGTGTGGAAACGTGTAAATAGCATGTAGATAGTTCTGTTGTCTTTTTTGTTACAATGTTTAAAGAATAGGCTATTTTGCCCTAAGAATGGCTGTAGCTTTCTCTCCCTCTCCTACATGTGGTTCTTCAAGAACATTTCAACATTATAAAGAACATTTGATTTAGATTTTGATCTTTGTCTTATTAGGAACATCCTGTATTAACATTAGAGTGTTCAATATCATAACTGAATTGCGACTGAAATACGTGACAGAGACAAATGTGAATTATGCGGGTTCAGTTTCAATCTCTCTAGTGCTGAGAAACATCACTCTCAGAGATTGTATTAATTTAGATGACCTGCTCCTTCAATACTGAAATGTTGGACATGATATGAATACAAAAATGGATGGATACAAATATCAATACAGGGATCTAAAGTATTCATACAAAATCATGAGAAAAGATTATGGTGATATATCGATATATGATTGTGTCATCACAGAGGACATACTAGGAGAGTGTGCTCACGTGTCACACACTTAATATTCTCCATGCATCCACTCTGAACTCCTGTTGTACTATGCCAGTGGATGAAGCTGGTTGTGACTGTTAGGAGAACGCACTAGTGGAGGTTATGCACTGTGAGTTTTAGCTATATGTGATAGCGACACCCAGTGTTCAGAATATGTATTTCATATAATTTCTCAATAGTGGGCCAAATTCTGTTCTATATCTCAAAGCTCTTGCGGGCTGCATCAGAGCAGGCTGTAGTTTGGACATCCTTGATAAAATAGGCGCTGTTTATGTTGGATTGAGATTTAATGACAGTAATTGCAACACAAAATTTGTGTGGTAACTCAACTCCTCTTATCTTCTAATTCCATGGTTACTTGTGTAAATTATTATCAGTGAAGCCTGGTCTTAAATGCATTTTTTAAGGTCACCTCTATGTGGAACTGAGCATTTAACTTCTGAATTTGTAGAACATTTTTAGTCATACGGCTATCATTACTATTTTAGTTTGCACATGGTTATTAGCCTCCACAAAACAGCAGTTTTGTTAACTTAATCATTTTAATAGCAAATTTGTTAAAATAAGGTGGAATAACTACATTCTTAAGCTTAATCGTGATTTTGTACAGTTTACAACAAAATGTATTTCATCTTGCTTTTCATCTACAGGTTAACACAATCTATTGGAGAACCTCATTGCTTCCAATACAGACTGCCATCATGAAAAATGAACAGTACCCTTCTGTACCAAGCAAAGAAAAGCAAGTGAACATCATCAATATCAAAGCCATAGAAGATATTGGCTATGACCTCCAAGATGCAATAGTAAGTCTCTTTTTTAACTCTTTAGCATGTCTAGCCAGTCACTCCATGTGGCAGCAGGTATGGTACATGATTCCTCGATATATAAATAACTAGCAATATATATAGCATATATAGCAATATATTTGATTTAAGTGTTTAACTCTTTGTTGTACTAAAAGTTACTGAAAGTATAGGCTTCTCTATAGTATATATGTTATTTTTTTTAACCCCTTTTCAACCAATTTGGAATGCCCAATTCCCACTACTTAGTAGGTCCTCTTGGTGGCACGGGTACTAACCTCAATCCAGGTGGCGGAGGACAAGTCTCAGTTGCCTCCGCTTCTGAGACCGTCGATCTGCGCATCTTATCGCGTGGCTCATTGTGCATGACACCGCGGAGACTCCGCATTTGGAGGCTCATGCTACTCTCCACGATCCACGCACAACTTACCACATGCCCCATTGAGAGCGAGAACCACTAATCGCGACCACGAGGAGGTTACCCCATGTGACTCTACCTTCCCTAGCAACCGGGCCAATTTGGTTGCTTAGGAGACCTGGCTGGAGTCACTCAGTACGCCCTGGATTCGAACTCGTGACTCCAGGCCTCATAGTATGTATGTTATTTAACCACAACAGGGATAAAACAACAACTATAAGTATGATTATGCCACCTCATTATTTTACAAAGACTTTTTTCTGTTCATAATTAATGGTGATTTGAAACAATTTATCCCCAATGAACTGATCTATGCTCCCAAAACCAATGCATATGAGTGAGGGCTTGAGTGAGGGCATCTTGGAGGATTTTAAATATATATGACTTTATAGTTTAGTCTAATATTAGCCCTTGGCACATCTCACTGATCTCAAGTAACAACAGGGATCAGTTGGTGACTTTAGGCTTGCTTCATTCTGAAAGACAGAAGGAACCAACATACAGACAGAAAACAGAGTTCAAGAATAAGACTGAGAGTGAGAACAGGTTGGGGATTTATTGCATGGTTAGGAGATGGATTTATCCGAGAATAAAAGTGGTTCATCTCCAACTCAAAACATCTGCAAACAAAGACACTTCTTTAGGGATGTGGTTTTTCATGGCAAATTTCAAGTGAGTGGGGCATGTATCAATATTTATTTTTGGAAGCTTATAGAGCTCTCTATTACCCTGTATTTAATAACGAATGTGCTATATCTGCCATTTACTATTACTTTTAATTTATTGATTATTTAATAAAGGTATAATACATACAGATCAATAGATAGATCGCTTCATGGTAAATTAATATGTACTAATGCTCTAATGTGCATTAAAAAATAAGCACAGGTTCCCATAAGTTGTAGGGGGAGGCCAGAGGAAATGTTATACCTCATAACAGAGTCAGCAGTTACTGGATCAGTTGCAGTCGCTGGACAAAAAAAGCTGACCTCATAAATAAGGACTTTGAAAAATATATCAGTAACACTTTACAATAAGGTTCCATTTGTTAACATTAGTTAATGCATTAGGAATCATAAACTAACAATGAACAAAATATTTTTCACAGCATTTATTCATGTTTGTTAATGTTAAATCGTTCATTGTTAGTTCATGTTAGTTCATAGTGCATTAACTAATATTAACAAACAACTTTTGATTTTAAAAATGTATTACTATATGTTGAAACAAACATGAACCAAGATTAATAAATGCTGTTAGTATTGTTCATGTTAACTATTGTTGTTAATAATGTTAGCATATGGAACCTTATTATAAAGTGTTATCAAAACTGTATATTTATAGTAATATAGTGATGTCTAAGATTACGTCTCATAATTTTTTTGCACTACATTTACATTTATTCATTTGGCAGATGCTTTTATCCAAAGCAAGAAAAACATAAGCGAATCATCTTAAGGTTTCAAAGTTTCACTAGCACTAAAATCCAGACCTCATTTTATAGGGAACACGCCATGCAAACAGTACATTATTATACACATAGATGTATGCCATATTTTAATGGTACACACTAGAATATTGATAGACAGATTTCAATAAACAGTACACCTACTTTGTATAATGATTTACTTCTGTGCAACACTGTTATATAATTATAGCGGGTCAGCTATACGGAAAGGAGGGAGTGTTTTTTTGTTTGAATTTAAAGCTGTTTAAAGCCCAAGTTTAACAAGGTTGTGTGTGGCAGGTTGCCAACATTAATTGTAACTGTTGGATTTTGTCATTTATTGTTTTGTTTTTTGTTTTTTTACTTTTCATATATGTGTTTTGCATATTACTTGCAATTGCATTGTTGTTGCTGTTTAGCTCCAATGTGACATTAAAGAAGCATAAAAGCACCATTAAAGTTGTCAATATGACTGGTGCATTATATTCAAAGTCTCTTGAAGACAGAATAAAAGCCAGAGGGTTTTAAAGTCAAGAAATGACAAATTAAATTGTATTATTGTATAATATAACTATATTATTATTATTATTATTAACAATAATAATTTATTACAAATTACAATAATATTTAAATTGAGTAATGTGATATCCTATCACAACTAAAATGAACATGAAAGAGATCCACTAAAGAATCCATACCTCAATCCAGTTGCCTCCACTTCTGAGACCGTCAATCTGCGCATTTTATCGCGTGGCTCGTTGTGCATGACACCGTGGAGACGTGGCGGACGCTTTTATCCAGGGATCGCTTTTACATCGCTTTTATCTCATTCATTTACTGGCTAGAACTGGCTTCACATGTTCACTGAAGATTTTCAAACAAATGGTTTTGGTGCATCCCTAATAAAAAAACATTTAGAATTCAATTATTGCAAACAAAGTCTAATTTAAAATAATAATTTTACGTTTTGGTTTTTGGACCAGTGTGTCCAGAATTTTCAGTTTCAGCCAAGCATTTTTTCACATTCATCCCTTTCTTTTCTTATTGAATACGATTAACTCACATGCTGAACTGAACAAACAATTAGCGCCCTTTCATTCAGTCAGCCACCAGATCCTCGTTCATGAACAAGGTGTCTGATTCCTTCATTTTGATCACGAACGAGAGTATCAGTACATTCAGTTCGTTCATGAACTAGATGGCTCGTCTCGTTCAGGCTCAAATGGCTGACTTGTTCAGTGAAGGGGAGTATTCGTTCTGAGGGTCAAATCAATGATCACAGCCTGCACTCGAATGCTATTGGCCCATGCTATAGTCAGTCTTTACAGGCAAGAGAAGTCTTGCCTGTTTAAACTAGAGCTCATTGGCTCAGAGGATCCCAAAGAGAGAGACTTCAGATTCTTTCACTTAAAAGATTCATTTAAAAAGGCAAATTCATTCATCAACGAAAATCACTTGTGCAGACATTTTGGCATTTTCTGGACCAATTTTGTTGAAAATTCTGCTGAATTCTGTGGAATGGATTTAAATATGGTAAAATTTCTAAAACAGAGTTGAGAGTACTACAGACTTTTGTCTGCTCAACGTATTATCAAATTAGCTAAAATATTTAATAAAACACACAAGGGGTGGGAGATGTACAGACATTTGTTAATGATGGGTGTCCCAAATCTGCAGTTTCTACGGATTTGAGTTTTCTGCAGAAGTTTTCTGATGCCAGTCCCCTATCCTCCCTATATCCAGCGAGGACGGAATAATGAGCACAGAGAGTTTTAGGATGATTTGTCGCTGACTTAAGCCTTGCGTCTCTACTCTTCTCAATCTTAAACTGCTTCGCCTGTTCAGTGCGTTCATGGCGTTTTGCTGCTCCCTCTGGCAATTGGTCAATTGGTTGCTTTTAGCTCAATCCGAGAAACAAACGTGCAAGCGCAGGGATATGCTGCTTACACCTCTGGAGAATTTAGGCCTCAAAGTCAATTGGGCAAAAAGTGTCTTGGTGCCTAGTCAGCAAGTTTCCTTCTTGTGTATGAAGTTAGACTCGGTGGTCATGTAGGTGCATCTAAATAATGAATGCAATAAATCCACTGGGACTTTAATAGTTTCAAGTCGGGGGTAGAGGTACTGCTGCGAAAGCTTTCAGTGGGCCTTGGGTTTGATGGCCGCTGCAGCTGCCTTAACCCCTCTGGGCTAGTTACATATAAGGCCTTTCAAATGTTGGGTCAGCTCAAGAGTCCCTCATCACATGTGGCAACAACATGGTCGCTTACATCTCCTAGTGACACGCGTTGTTTAGCCGCACTAGTAATGTGGAGAACACCTGTGTTTTATCAGAAGAGCGTTGTGCTCAGCCTAGTGGCCAGATGCATCTTACACAAACTGGGAAGCACTGTGCAATGGTTGTCTGGCCTTCGGCATCTGTACAGGTGCGCAAACTTCTTGTTGCATAAATCACCTAGAACTGCTTGCAGTCTTTCTGGCTTTGAGAGCTTTTTGGATAAATAAATGTGCAGGGCTTTCACGTTCTGATCCACATGGATAACCATGCAGTTGTTGTGCAACATAAATCGCCCTGGTCGTTGTGCTTGGATGCCATAGTTCACTAATGACCAATGAAATGCAGTGTGCATTCCCTCCTATCCACTTATTACACCAAGTGCAAGGTTTGTGAAGAGAAGTAACTGTGCTGCTAGTTGCGCAGAAGTGGCCCAACAGCCCATGGTTCCCAGAGCTGGTAGAGCTGTTAAATGCTTCCCTATGGGAAATTCCCTTGAGGAAGGATCTGCTCTCGCTAGTTCAAGGCATGAAGTGGCATTCCCAGCAGGAGCTGTGGAGTCTTCATGTTTGGCCCCTGAACGGGGCTCTTTTGAAATACTAGGGTTACTTCATCCATGCTTAAAGTGTTCATCACTGCCATAATGACCGGTCATAACCTCTTGAATGGTTTATCTGTGGGCAAACACCCTCTGGTCAGAAATGTTTTTGTGTGGTGCAAGACGGCTGAGACCCTCTCGTCCCACTACCATCCCATTCTGGGGCTTAGCGTTGGTATTAAAAAGAAGGTTCCCCGTTTGAGCCACGCCCTGCATTAAGCTTACTCAAACTTTCTTTGAAGACTGTGCTCCTTCTCTCTTTGGCTTCTGTCAAATGTGTCGGGAACCTTCAGGCCTTGTTACTCAACGACTTAGAGTTTGGACTGGGCTTTTCAAAAGCAGTTCTCAAGCCCAGATAGGGTTAAGTGCGCAAAGTGCTAGCCACTCCCTTTATGGCACAGGTTGTCAAACTTCAAGCATTCTCTCTTCCTCTCTTTGAGTTGGACGAGGCTAAGAAGTTGCACATGCTTTGCCCTTTGAGGGTATTATGCATATACATTGACCGAACGAGTCAGTTCAGGCTCTCTTAACAGCTCTTTTTAAGGTTTGGTGGCCATTCAAAGGGTCTGGCCATCTCCAAGTAAAGACTTTCTCACTGGGTTGTTGATGCCATTGTGCTCTCTTACGATTTGCAAGGCATACAGTGTCCCATGGGTGTCAAGGTTCATTCCACCAGGAGCATGGCATCCACCTGGGCGTGGACGAAGGACATGTCCTTAGAGGACATCTGTCTGGCTGCAGGCTGGGCTTCCCCTAACACCTTTGCCAGGTTCTATAACTTGGATGTCTCCTCCCTCTCCTCCCAAGTTTCTGCTGTTGTCATTGTTTATTCAGGCTGTTCATTTGATGGCCATTCATTCCTTTAATTTGTTCAATACCTCACTAACTTGTTGGTTAGTTTCATTGTATTATGTGTTCAGTCTAGGGATTTGTTTTCCAAAAGCATCGTCAGCCTAAGTAGATCATAGAAACCATTGGCGCTAATGGTCTCTATGATCAACTTAAGCTTGCGATGCTTTTGGAAAACGCAGCTCAGGACCATTTTCTCTTTCTCTTTAATCCAATTGTGTGGGAATAAGAGGATGTGAGCAGTGTGTCGGCTAGTGTCATTCTTTCCCTCGATCGGTGTCCGTTCTGCTATATTCCTTCCCACTGGATGAGAAGGTGAGTTTTAGAATTTGTTTCCTAGTATTCTAGTATGGTTAGTGTTGTCACTGTCTTACTGCTTAGCCATGAATAGTTTATTGTTCTTCCTCTTACTTCCTATTTTTTAATCTGAAGGTTTGGTTATGTCAATGCCTTTTCACTACCCTGATGGCTATTAGGCATTGCCCCAGTGTGATTGAATCAGTAGCAAGGTGTAATGACATAGGCTTACATAGCGTCAGCTACTGATGGAGTGTCGAAGTGACCAACTTGAAAGGGAATGTCTCAGTTACGACTGTAATCTTGGTTCCCTGACATGAGGGAACGAGACGCTGCATACACTTGACACACTACTGATTTCTTGCTGTTAAGGGACCATGAGAGGTGCTCTCCTCCCTTCAGTCTAAAAAATCTTGGCTAAATGGGGCTGTGCTTCGGTTTATATGCCCACTATTTCATGCGCATAGGGGGCGGAGCACCAAGCGACATCTGCCAGTTACATAGGCGTGATTTTGCCATGGATATTTAATCTAAAGTTAAGGTTATCAAGATTTTAAAAAATAAATGTTTTAAATTTTATCCTGTAAGAGCATATAAATTATGGCCACATATGCACTGTAGTGAACTTGACCATATACTGTATATCTCCATAAAGAGAGACACATGGTACAATCATAGATACATTTTGATAGCTCCTGCTGCTTATGACTGCCATGCTGTAGGCTACAACATATTCTGCCAGAGCACATTTGAACCAAGAGGAAAAGCTGAATTTTTGATGAATATAATTTTAAATGTAAGATTAGAGATCTGGTATTTTGGGGAAACCTGGCCTGTATAAGTTTAAATAATGTTTTCTATTGAAAAATTCTAAAACTAAAATTTGTATTACATTGATCACTTGTAATTGCACAAACATTTTTCAATGTTATCCTGTTAGTTTGTCATGCAGCTAAAGATCCCATATTTCTGTGTACTATTTGTACTATTGCATAGACAGGGAAACATACAATAATGACATATTTATAGAATGTGATTATAAAGGATTTTATATTTGAAAAACTTTAGAGATATACAAATGTATATGAATCCTTTGGGGTTCAAAAAATCAGAATCAGGAAATGAGTGAAACACACGTTAATATTACACACCGTAACATCGACTGTGTTTTACCTACAATTCATGCTTAAGGTTTGATGATAATTAAATCCAACCATAAAAGGGGTGAAAATAATTATTCTTTTATTAGTCCCATTTGGAGGTCATTTGAATATAAATAAGCCATTAAAAAGGTTTTTTTTTTTCTCAGAAAAAGTTTCCAACATATATTCTCCACTAAGATCACCCTGAACATTTAAGATGTTTCACAAAGATAATCATTTTTTATATATTTCAAAATATAATCTTTTGTCAAATTGTATTAACAGAGTTTAATTGCCTATATATTTTATAAGGGATGTAGGACATTTTGTTCCAGCAAATAATTACACTCATTGTTAAAGCTGGTCAGTTTTCTGCTGAGTTCAGACACATCTTGACCTTTCACTGGACAAACACACACACACACACACACACACACACACACACACACACACACACACACACACACACACACACATACACATAAACACACACACAGCGTGGCTAATGTTTGGCCCTCCCTTCTCCTCTCAGCTCCTGAACTCTCTCACTCCCGAGGAGAACACACAATGCCGGCGAGGTCTGTACTTCCAGGATGGCAAGCGACATGTGGACTACATCCTCACTTACCAGATCAAAAAGACCAGCAGCTCACGCTCACGCCGACACACGTCACACCTCACAGACAACGCCTTCACTCGAACCCTGCGAAGGGGTCGAGTGCCGCCTCCACCCCCACCCAAAGATGACCCTGAAGTGGGCTTGCCCAACCACAGCACGGACCACCACGATGACGACAAGTGTTTACGGCGTGAAGAGTTTGAGGGTAACCTGATGGCGATGGGTCTGGAGCTGGAGCGTGACGAAGAGGTACGTGTCTTTTTCCTCATTATGAAGGGATGTGATTGTGATGGGGACAGTCCTGCATTCCACCACTGCTTTACTGCACCGCAGGGCTTTTGTTTTGTCATTTGTCTGAGCTTGACTGCTTGTACTTGATCACTCACCCTGAAAATGTGCACAAATGACACATTGTCATGTCACATGGCACTGACCATGGCATTACACAACAAAAAATCCCACCTATTTTGAGCTGACATTGGACCATTAGGTGTCCCTTTCACTTGATTGTTCCTAGTTGATTCTTGCCGTTTGTAAGTTGTATAAAAAAAAATTCTAAGCAGTGACACCCCTGGTCACCACCTTTTGTTGTGTTAAAGCATCACTGGTACCAGCACTTGTTGTGTTTTGGATGCTGGTTCCCATCCACAAGATGCTAGTGTGATGGTCTCTCCACCAGGCTTTTTAACTATCTTTTCTTGTTTAAGAGATGCCAATGCTATGTAGAGCATTAAGAACTCATAAATCATGAGTCATGTCAATGTATGCATTGTAAATTTCATGTTTCCATCAACTGGCCAAAGCAATGATGATGGCAAGATGACAACTGTCGAGATGAGCCTTTTTTGGACCTGGCTGTAAGATGTCAGGATGAATGAGACCCCCTGCCCTGGAATCTCTGTAAGACTGTTATAGACTATACAGCCACTATACAGCCTGATGCGTATTTTACACAAAAATGGAAATAGCTTTTCGAAAACTGAAATCTCTAATATGAATGGCTTACTTTTCTTAATTTTCATGAATCCTGGAGGGTTATTATAGCAGGGGTTTTCAAACTGGGGTCCGGGAACCCCCAGGGGGCCGCAATGGGGCACTAGGGGGTTTGAGGAAAATGTCAGTAAAAATGAAAAGAAAAACATTTTACCAAATTTGACATTGTTAATTTTTCATTCTGCCTTCTAAAGTCTGGAATTAAATTTCAATCATACATTATGAAATCCATTAACATTTCTTTAATAGTAGGTAGAAAAATATAGAGTGTAAAAGTACAGTGACAATATAAAAGTCAACCATTTAATTTTGCCCACCTTTTCCACCTTTTCTTACGCTGATGTGTTGAATGATTCATAACACTTTGTTTTCTGGTCTCCAGTGTTTTTACTCGCATCAGTGTATGTTTTTAATGGATAAGGTGATGTTTAGTATATTACATTTGTAAAAATTGCCAAAAATAAAGAAATAAATATGTGGCTCCATAGTGCCGATACTTTACAGAGTTGCGATGAGCGTCTTTTGACAGTACCTCACCCGAGTGGGTAGATGACATGAAGCAGTGGCCAGAGGTT
Organism: Myxocyprinus asiaticus; assembly: GCF_019703515.2. Taxonomy (NCBI): domain Eukaryota; kingdom Metazoa; phylum Chordata; class Actinopteri; order Cypriniformes; family Catostomidae; genus Myxocyprinus; species Myxocyprinus asiaticus. The sequence continues at coordinate 31,446,636 of NC_059389.1, forward strand.
AGTTACTTTGATATAATTCACTTAAAGTACTTCAAGATTTTATGACAGCCAACAACTGCACAAGTTCATTTTAACTCCAAATTACACTTAAAATTGTTGTTCTTTGTCTGGATCACTTGTTTCGGTAAGGTTTTACATTGCTTTTTATGAAGACCGGAATCTAGTGGCATTCAGATTCGCCGCCCAGTAGATGCTCAGGAAGACTGTGAATAATATCACACTTAACATTTTTCACACACAGTATAAATGGGTCTCTTTATACATGAAAGTATATAGCTGCCTTTATATTTTAGGAAGAGGGTCCCTCACAATGCAGTCATCATTTTTGGGGGTCCTTGGCATTAAAAAGTATGAAAACCGGGAAACAAAGTCATGTTTACAAGTTTCCATACTGATACAATGACCACTTCTGAGAAAGTACAAGTCACTGTATTTTCCAAAGTTTGGTGAGGTTCATGGAATGTGAGGCCATTCTTATTAGTAAACTGTTTATTCCACTTTATTTTCTGAGTTTTTTGGGGGGGAAATAATTGGTACTTGTGACTTTTGGGTGGACAGAAATTCTGACCACAAAGTCTTAATTTAAAATGCACATAAAGTTAGTTGGATGGAAACATAATAGTTGAATGGAAACCCAGCAATTGTTGTGGTATTATCAATTTCATTTTATGTACATGTACATTCATTCAGCAAGCACTTTATACAAAGCAAATTAGAAATGAGAAATCATACATGGTTCATCCAAAGGAGACCGAAGGTGTGATGCAGTGAATCAGCAATAAAATAGCAGAGAATTATGAGTTAAGTCTGTTAATAGTTATGAGTCAAGTGCTTATGGGAGAGTTTTTTAAAGATAATTCTAATGGATTTGGGAAGATCTTTCCACCATCGGGGTACATTGAGAGTCAAAGTTCAGGAGAGTGATTTTGTGCCTCTTTGTTTTGGCACCATGAGGCAACGCTTACTCACCGAGGTTTCTGAAGGGCACTGTCAGGGTGGGGTGAGAGACAGGACTCCTCCTGGTATCCCAACGGGAACATAAAACAAAATAAAAAGACAGACAACACAAACACTTAACAAAGAACAGGAAACATAAAAGAAAGGGAGGGGAGGGAGGGAGGGAAACCAGGGAGGGAGTTTAAGGAAAGGGGAGGGGTCTGGAGGCCTCAGGATGGAGGCAACACAGGAATGGGCGATGGCCGCTTAGCAGGGGGCAGGGAACTGGGTGACAACTGCTGGACAGGGTTCAGGGGGGAATGGCTCAGGGGGCGGAGAACTGGCAGTGGCAGGGGGCGCCTGGGTAACAAGAGCCCTTCTCCTCCTTCTCTTCCAGGCGGCCAGGAGCACTGCTATGGGAGCGGCCGTCATGACTGAGGACACTGGAACTGGGACAGCTGAGTCTTCAGGCACTGGCTCATTGGCCATGGCAGGCGTGGACGACAGCTCATTGGCCGTGGTGGGCGTGGGCGCTGGCTGCAGCAGGGAAACGGCCCTCGTGGCCGTGGACATAGGCAGTGGCAGGGAAACGGTCTCAACATCAAACAACAATCTAGCAAAGATACTGAGAACACGACAGGCTTAAGAACGTAGTGAATTAGGGGAGAACAGGTGTTGCTTGGCCCGCTAATCAGTGGCATGATCAGCGTTTCCCCGGAAATAATCAGTGTTCCCATGGAAACGCCGATCATGCATGCCAGCCGTGCCTGCGAGACATGAGGGAGTGAAAATGACAAAACATACAAAACAAACTGACAAACTCACCGGAGCTGTGACAGTGACTGCTACCACTGTCTCCCTCGCTGGGGGGGACCACTTACGAAATCCATTGCTATGTTCATCCAGGGTCTTGAAGGGACAGGCAGTGGTTGGAGGAAACAAGCTGGGGGTTCACATGATGTCTTATTAGTTGCACAAATGGGGCAAGCGCTACAAATCGATGTAAGTCCTGTGCTAATAATGGCCACCAGAATTGCTGTCTAATGAGTGTCTGAGTGTGAGTTGCCCCTGGATGACAAGTGACATTGGATGAGTGACCCCACTGAAGCACCTGCCTGATGTGCTGCACATGGTCCTGGATATTCTGGGAGAACATCAGAATATCATCAAGACAAGACAAACACAAAACGACCGACCATGTCTCTAAGCATGTCATTCACGAGCCACTGGAAAACGGCGGTTCGAAGGCTGAGGACATCAACGGTACAGGATAGCGATTCTTCACTGTGATGTCATTCATCCCCCAATAATTTATATAGGGTCTAAGCGAGCCATCCTTCTTCTCCACGAAGAAGAACCCTGCCCCTGCCAGCGAAGAGGAAGGGCGAATTAGACCGGCAGCCAGAGAATCATTGATTAACCTGTTCATGGTCTCCCTCTCGGGAGCCAAGAGCGAATACAGCTGTTCCCGAGGCAGCGAAGTGCCAAGAAGCTGTTCAATCACACAGTCATTTGGGCGATGAGGAGGAAGGGTCATGGTGCGGGACCGGCTGAACACCGCCTCAAGTCATGGTATGTCAACGGTACTCCAGAAAAGTCCACCGGTTCATCCTGCAATGAAACACAAGACTGGACAGTGGAAAGAGCAGAGTTAAGACAGTGCGACAAACAGTAAGGACCCCAAGCAAGAACAGTGTTGGTTGACCAATCTGTGTGTGGGTTGTGCTTTTCCAACCAAGGATGCCCCAACACTACCGGTGCCGATGGAGATTAGATTAGGTAGAAGGACAACTGCGCCGTATGATTCCCAGAGACGAAGGTGACCGGCTTTGTGGATTGAATGATGACGGACAGCAGCGTACCACTTAGGGTGTGGGCGGTGATGGGTCTCCAACAAATAAATCTCATCCAGAATGTTGTCGGAAAGACCATGCAGAAATCGATCCCACATAGCGTGGTCATTCCACTCACAAGAAGCAGCTAGGGTGTGAAATTCAACTGCATAATCTGATACTCGTCCATCTCCTTGAAACAGTCCAGATAAAAAGCTCGCCGCCTCCCGACCTTGAGCCGAGTGAACAAACACTCGGTGGAGCTCAGTGGTAAACAGGGTTGGGGAGCAACGGAATACATGTAACGGGATTACGTATTTAAAATACAAAATATAAGTAACTGTATTCAACTACAGTTACAATTTAAATAATTGGTAATTAGAATATAGTTACATTCAAAAAGTATTTAGATTACTGAAGAGATTACTTTGCATTTTATTGTCATTTGTTGCATTTAATATTTAGTCCTTTCAGATGGAAAACATTTATACATATAAATGATGCGATCCAAAGTGCATTTGAACAGCGGTGAAACACTTTCTTATGATGTGTTACATTCATACGAGCAGAAGGAAGTTTGAAGTAAGTTTGGAGCAGAAGAAATAGAAATAAACCTTGTGTAAATTGTCAGCTTTACACTAAGCTAAAATGCTATTTCTAGCCATTTTACATGCACGTTACCAGGCACGATCATATTTTTTTATCAAGAAAATTCACGTTAGATCATAATTTCTTTTTTCTAGTAAGTCCTTTGATATTAGGGCAAAAATCATATTCTTGATAATAATTTTTGTATTGTTTTCCTGTAAAAATATCTAAAAATCCTCAAAACAAGATCAATTTGATTTATCTTGTTTTAGAAACAACACTGCATAAGATATTTTGGTTTTTCAGAGAATGTATTTTTAACATGTGTATTTTGTCTTACTGTACTGGCAGAGTTTTTATAGTCAAAACACGTGAAAAAAATCTACCAATGCTGAAGAAGTAATCCAAAGAATTTAGAATACATTACCGACCTGGAGTAATCTAACGGAATCACAACATCACAAACTTTGTTTTGAGGCAAAAAAGTATTTGGAAAAACAGACATAAAGACAAAGGTACAAAGCTGTGTACTTACCGCCTTTCATGAAGGCACGAACTATAATCCCATGAAGCAAAGATGTCATTAAATAAAAAACAATGGGAATATATGAAACTATTGATTTTAGGTTGTTGATTATAAGTATAGATACAATATAGTTCCCTATCTGTCACTCACTCAAAGTTGTGTCGATGTAGTGACACTAAGGGTCACTCTTGGGAGCCCGAGACACGTCTGGTCTTTGATAAAAGGCCAGTGAAAATTGGCGAGTGGTATTTGCATGCCACTCCCCCGGACATACGTGTATAAAAGGAGCTGGTATGCAACCACTCATTCAGATTTTCTCTTCGGAGCCGAACGGTCATGTTCACTGAGCTGAATTCCCACGACTGTTCATTCACCTCTGCTGGATCTGATGGCACATTGCAGCGGCTTTTCCCTCCTCTGCACTGGTGCACTGCAGAGAATGCCCCTGGGTGCTTCGGCAGAAATAACAGTATATTTCACTAAAAGAGCGGCACACATGGAACATCTTTTTAAAGACACGATTGTGTGTTATTCCTGGTTGCGCTCGTTATCTCTCGCCTTCTGACGGTCACGATCACTGACATTCGTGTCTGGACACTGCTTACGTGGAGACAGCGTTCGTGGATGGTCATGTACTCATTTCGAGGACATGTCCATGGCAACGATGCGGTTGCGGCTTGCCTTCGTAAGAAAGCAAGCCACCCAGAGGCTCCCCGCCTCGGTCCTTTTACCCACGGGTATGAGGCCAGTGCGGCTAGCACTGGGGGCGATTTGGGGACCTCAATGGGACTGCCGCCACCGGGTATCCCCCCGCAGACCTCCCATTCCCCAGCACTCTCGTCTGCCCCGATCGGGCTTCTGGATGAGTCCGCCTCTTATTCAGAGCCCGCGAAAGTGATGAGCTCTCGAGCACAGCATCGGAGAGCGGGCTCGTCCGGTCGGACGCGGAAGCCTCAGCTGGGCTCCTCCCTTCGGGGACGATTGCCCAGTCACAGGCACGGAGATGACGACATGCTTTCCCGGGCAGCCATGAACGCCGGCTAGAGTGGAACTCTCCGCTCTTCCCTGAACCCTCGTGGCTCGAAGATTGGGTCCTGGGCTCGCAGCGCTGCTCAAAGCCACACCCGCCCCCATTCCTTTCTTCCCAGAAGTGCATGAAGAGCTGACAAGGTTGTGGGAGGCACTTTTTACTGCCCGGTCCCGATCTTTTCAGCTTCCCCGCCCTCACTACGAGTTTGGATGGTGGGGCGGCCAAGGGCTATTCGGCAATCCCCCGGTGGATAAAGGCACTCGCGGTGCACCTATGCCTGCAGAGGGCCGCCACCTGGCGTGGGTGCCCAAAGCCCCCATCCAAGGCCTGTAGGTTTACGTCGCCTCTGACGGCCAAGGACTATGGTGCCGCTGGACAAGCCGCCTCCGCCCTGCACGCCATGGCTCTCCTGCAAGTCCGCCAAGGATATCAGGTCCTGATGCAGGAACTGCGCTCGGCGACCGACCTCGCTCTCCGAGCGACGGAGGTCACGGCGTGGTCTCTCGGGCGGACGATGTCCACATTAGTGATCCAGGAGCGCCACCTTTGGCTCAACCTGGTCGAGATGGGTGAGGCCGACAGGACACGGTTCCTTGGTATCCCCATCTCCCAGGCTGGCCTATTCGGCGACACCGTCAAGGACTTTGCCCAGCAGTTCTCTACGGTGGAGCAGTAGACGGAGGCTATCTGGCATATCCTGCCCCGGCGTGGCTCAAGATTCCGCACCCCATCTGCTCGTCGCCAAGGGCGTCCCCTTGCGGTGACTGCACCGGCTCTGCCACAGCCCGCCCCGTCGGCCCGGCCCTGGCGTGGAGCCCACCACAGGAAGCAGATGCCACCCGTCTCGCGGCCGCCCAGAACCCGTGAAAGGCTTCAAAGCTTGAGACGGATGACCCAGGGACAACGAAACCAGCTGTTCTGGAGCTGGTAAGCAGACCTCTCCATCTTTTTGTTACCTTTGCATTTAATTGCGCTGCATGCCCAAGTGGCTGCAGTACTCAAGAGTTCAGCATGAGCAGTTTCCTTGTTCCCTGGGTCACGTATCCGGTGTGCACGGCCGTCATCACGACCACCATCCACCACTCTATTTGGCAGGTTTGGCACTCCAGCAGCGGTCTCCCGCCCCTGAGCACCCAGCTGTGGCACAAATCCGCCCCCGATGTGACAGTCTCCATGGGTCACGAGGACAGGCCTCTTCCTCCCCCGTCCCAGGCTGTTCCGGGGGTGGTCACAAGGAGCCAGGTAAGTGCTTCGATGTCCCTAGACTCAGCACGGCTACGACATGGTGTGGCACCTCGAGCTCCACCCCGCCGTGAGGCCCCACCTGCTGGTACGTCTGATGACGTTGTCCCTTTGGTCCCCCTTGCGCGGAACTTGGACGCGTGGCTTGCGCTTTCCAGTCTGTCACGATGGCTGGTCCAGACCATCTGACTCGGCTACGCGATTCAGTTCGCCAGGCGTCCGCCCAGGTTCAGCGGTGTCCACTTCACCTTGGTGAAGGACAAAAACGCTGCTGCCTTGCGCGCGGAGATCGCTACCCTGCTACGGAAGGGTGCAATAGAACCTGTCCCTCCAGCCGTGATGAAGAAGGGGTTTTACAGCCCCTACTTCATCGTACTGAAAAAAGGCAGAGGGTTGTGGCCAATCTTGGACCTGCGAGTACTGAACCAGGCTTTTCACAGACTCCCGTTCAAGATGCGGACGCAAAAACGCATTCTGGCGAGCGTCCGGCATAAAGATTGGTTCGCGGCGGTAGACCTGAAGGATGCGTACTTCCACGTCTCGATCCTTCCTCGACACAGACCCTTCCTGCGGTTTGCATTTGAGGGTCAGGCATATCAGTACAAGGTCCTCCCTTTCGGCCTGTCCCTGTCTCCTTGCATCTTCACAAAGGCCGCAGAGCCAGCCCTTGCCCCGCTAAGGGAGGTGGGAATTCGCATTCTCAACTATCTCGATGACTGGCTAATCTTAGCTCACTCTCGAGACATGTTGTGCGCACACAGGGACTTGGTGCTCTCACACCTCAGCCGACTAGGGCTTCGGGTCAACTGGGAAAAGAGCAAGCTCCTCCTGGTTCAGAGCATCTCTTTTCTCAGTTTGGAGTTGGACTCAGTCTCTTTGACAGCGCGCCTCCTGAACGAGCACGTCCAGTCACTGTTGGCCTGTTTGAAGGCGTTCAAACAGAAAACAGCAGTTCCACTGAAACTTTTTCAGAGGCTCCTGGGCATATGGCATCCTCAGCGGTGGCCATCCCGCTCGGGTTGATGCATATGAGACCGCTTCAGCACTGGCTTCAGACTCGAGTCCCGAGATGGGCATGGTGCCGCGGGACACATCGCGTGGTCATCACGCCGGTCTATCATCAAATTTTCAGCCCTTGGACCGACCTCTCGTTTCTACGGGCAGGGGTTCCCCTAGAACTGGTCTCCAGGCGCGTCGTGGTCACGATGGACACCTCCAAAATGGGCTGGGGTGCTGTTTGCAATGGGCACGCAGCCGCGGGCTTGTGGACGGGCCCGCGACTGCATTGGCACATCAACTGCCTCAAGTTGTTGGCAATTCTGCTCGCCCTGTGGAGGTTTTGGCCATTGATCCAGGGCAAGCATGTGTTAGTTCAGACAGACAACACAGCAACGGTAGCATATGTCAACCGCCAAGGCAGTCTGCGCTCTCATTGTATGTCACAACTTGCCCGCCGTCTCCTCTTCTGGAGTCAGCAGCACTTCAGGTCTCTGCGAGCCAATCACATCCTGGGCAACCTCAACACTACAGCGGACGCGCTGTCACGACAGGTTACCCTCAGGTGAGAGTGGAGACTCCACCCTCAGGTGGTCCAGCTGATATGGAGTCGATTCGGACAGGCAAAGGTGCACCTGTTCGCCTCCCAAGAATGCTCCCCACTGCCCGCTCTGGTATGCCCTGACCGAGGCCCCCCTCGGCATAAACGCGCTGGCACACAGCTGGCCCCCTGGCATGCGCAAATATGCATTTCCTCCAGTGAGCCTACTTGCACAGACCCTGTGCAAGGTCAGGGAGGACGAGGAGCAGGTCATCCTGGTAGCACCCTACTGGCCCAACCAGACGTGGTTCTCGGACCTCACGCTCCTCGTGACAGCCCCCCCCCCCCGGTGAATTCCCCTGAGGAAGGACCTTCTTTTTCAGGGGTGGGGCACCATCTGGCACCCATGACCAGACATCTGGAATCTCCATGTCTGGCCCCTGGACGGGACGTGCGGTGGTAAACACGATCACTCAGGCTAGGGCCCCCTCTACAAGGTGCCTGTATGCCTTTAAGTGGCGTCTGTTCGCTAAGTGGTGTTCTTCCCGATGGGAAGACCCCCAGAGATGCGCAGTCGGATCAGTGCTTTCCTTCCTGCAGGAGAGGTTGGAAGGGAGGCTGTCCCCTTCCACCTTGAAGGTGTACGTTGCCGCCATAGCAGCACACCACGACGCAGTCGACGGTAAGTCCTTAGGGCAGCACGACCTGATCATCAGGTTCCTAAGAGGTGCCAGGAGGCTGAATCCTCCCAGACCGCGCCTCGTTCCCTCATCGGACCTCTCTGTAGTTCTTCAGGGTCTACAGAGAGCCCCCTTTGAGCCTTTGCAGTCAGCCGAACTTAAGGCACTCTCCTTGAAGACTGCCCTCCTGACTGCGCTCACTTCCATCAAGAGGGTAGGAGACCTGCAAGCATTCTCTGTCAACGAAACGTGACTGGAGTTCGGTCCGGGTTACTCTCACGTGATCCTGAGACCCCGACTGGGCTATGTGCCCAAGGTTCCCACGACCCCTTTTAGGGACCAGGTGCTGCCCCAGGAGGAGGCAGACCCAGCCCTGTCGTTGCTGTGTCCGGTGCACGCTTTACGCATCTATTTGGATCGCACACAGAGCTTTAGGATCTCTGAGCAGCTCTTTGTCTGCTTTGGTGCACAGCGGAAAGGAAGCACTGTCTCCAAGCAGAGGATCGCCCACTGGCACATTGATGCCATAACAATGGCATATCACGCCCAGGACATGCCGCCCCCGATAGGGCTATGAGCCCATTCTACCAGGGGTGTAGCGGCCTCCTGGGCCCTGGCCAGGGGTGCCTCTCTAACAGACATTTGCAGAGCAGCAGTCTGGGCAACACCCAACACCTTTGCAAGGTTCTACAACCTCCGGGTGGAACCGGTTTCATCCCAGGTAGTGGCACGCAATACAAGCGGATAAGCCCGGGATAGCTGGCCGGGTGTATCGCTTGCACATAGCGCCTTCCACCTCCTTTTGAGCTGAAGACGTGCGCCATTAATTCCCAGTAGTGTTCACAAGCTTTGTTCCCTGGTGGACTTCCTCCGAGCCCTGTAGCAGTCGAGTTTTCGGAGAGACTCGCTGCCAGCCCAGTACACATGCTAACTAAGAGTCCTGTTCTGGGGTAGGTGCTCCGCATGTGGCGGTTCCCTGTAAGGCTATCTCCATGCGATATATATCTTCCGCTAGTTCATTTTCCTGTTGGCAAACTGCATCTTCCTTGGGCAGAGCCCCTCTGCCCCAGTCTCCATGTTTGAAGTAACTCCTCCCCCGTTGGGTAGGATCTACCTTGAAGACTCTCCACATAGGCGGAAAGACCATGTGACGTATTTTCCCACTTAAATACCCCTTATGTCTTCCCCTTGGGAGGGACACCCCCCGACTAGACCTGGTGGCCCAGTCAGATAATCCCCCTTCTTTTTTAGCAAGTGGAAAAAGAGAAGGGGAAAAGAGACCACGACTGGGTTAAGCCTGTCTCTATCTCTTGGGTAGTCGACTTGTCCCCAAAGGGCCGTTTGACACTCATAACTATGTTGGGGGAGGTTACGTGTCGACCTGGTGTGCTGGCTATGAGGCACACAGTAGTCTGCCCACCACAAACCGCCAGTTCACGTAACACAGTTCAGCCAGTTGTGGCATTTCATATAGGGACCCCTAGTGTCACTACATCGACAAATGTCTAGTGAGTGACAGATAGGGAATGTCATGGTTACTCGTTCCCTCCATTCCCTGATGGAGGGAACGAGACATTGTGTCCCTCCTGCCACAACGCTGAACTACCCGCTGAAATGGCCGGACCTTATATCGGCTCCTCATGCAAATACCACTCACCAATTTTCATTGGCCTTTTATCAAAGACCAGAGGTGTCTCGGGCTCCCAAGAGTGACCCCTAGTGTCACTACATCGACACAACATCTCGTTCCCTCCATCAGGGAACAGTGGTTACACAAGTAACCATGACGTTTTCTTAATTTAAAATTACTATGTAATCAAAACACAAACACTTTGTGTAGAAAGAACCTAGTGGAATTGGATAAACCTAAGAAATGTAGATGTATCATTGCAACTCAAATGTCTTCTATTTCTTTATGTACTGACTAGTGAGAGTAAATGTTAGCATGTTAAATACATGCTGGTTGGAAGCACTACAAAGTATAGTTTATTAACTATACTATGGTTAGCACAGCATTTGATTAACAAAGTGAACAATCATTTTCATGCAAAATATTGCGATATGTACAAATATATAAGTAGTTTAAGGGTGAAGGGAGACCAACTCGATTACGTCATTCACAGTGCTTCATCTGACTACAGATTCCCAGAGCTCCTTTGCCATTTCTCCTTATTGTTATTTCAGATGTGTTTGTTTGATGTTATTCAGGATTTGGTTTACAATTTAGGGGGTTGTAAGTAGACCTTTGAAACTTGTAATTGAGTAGGTCGTTTGATGTTTACAAAGAATACACCTAATCTGTATACAGCATATGGTTCCTGTGAGAGACCTGGGAGGGGCATGCCCCTGATAGAATACAGTATTTTACTAATTCTTAAATATTACTTGTGATTTGACTTTGCTGAAAGGGAATGAGACCGTTTTACCAGTTGCACTGAGACCTCTTGAATGATACCAAACATGTATGATCAGAAAACCTTTTACATTACAGAACAGAATAAGTCATAACTTTTTTGGTGACTCTAAAGTGACCTGAGATGTGAGGTATGGAGCAGATGTGAGTGAGATTTGCGTTTTATGGTCCTTACTCAGTAGGGTGTGTTGTCTCAGGTGGAGATGCTCGTCTGTGTGAAAGTTTTATGACGTTGGCTCTCGCATTGTTCTTTGACTTTTACCGGAAATGGTGCCTTTTGGGTGTAGACATCCCGGTGCCAGACTTACAAGTGCAAAGTCAGCGGGCATGGCAATGATGTTTTTGTATTTTCATGCAAGTATGCGCTAAGTCTAGGCACAAATGTGTTTGGCGAAATCGTGCGTGCAAGGCGCTAATTGGGTCAAGTGCAGTTTAATTAGGAGGTTGTTCTCCGGCATGGCCTGCATCCTATTACTGTATATAGTCCATTCCCTCAAGCACCAACGATATAAATACTGACAGTACATTCATTAGAAGTTGGTAGTGTAAATGGACTGTATGCAAAGAAGTAGAAGAATAGAAATGTGGACTTACATTCTTTTGTGCATTAACATTATTTTGTGTCCTTTTTGAATGTGACGCAATCCTTTTATACGCATGGAAAATGTGGTTCAGAATATGAATGTAGGCTTTGTTAAATTATAAAGAATGTAAGTATTATTAATCATTTTCATCTACTGACACACAAATCCTGGCTAGTATTAACAGTAGCTTAGTTTCCATCCACTTTTCACACTATTCTGTTATCGACAAAGTGAAAATGCATAAAACAAATTTTGCGAAATTTGCCGTCTTCTGACTGTTTCCATTCAAATGGCCTTTTAGCGATAAAAATGGTGTGCGTGATGATGTCATGCATCAAAAGTAAGCTAAACAATTTTTATAGAATTGGGCTATGTTAGTTTTCCAAGAAAGCACACTAATACTTTTCTCTTAGTATTGTGTATTTATTTTTAATTTAAAACATCTTTGTGCACAGAAATATGTTTTTTGTATTGTGGGCTAATTCCGTGACTGCCGTCTATTATTTTGAATGGTGTGGAAAAGCAACTTTAATAAATAAATGGATGGATTAAATTAATTGCAAACAGTGGCCATTAATTTGTTCTCCATGCACTTGTCGATGTGCATGATACGAGATATTTGTGTTGGCACCCCTGGAAGTGTCATGTTTGCAGCATCGGATCTGTGCAGGTATGCCGTTAAGATCAATCCATAATCACGCACAATAAATTGACTTTCAAGGATGTATACCTTGTATACACAGGCTAACGATTGGTGTAAACTCTGTCATGTGACACTACTTTTTTGTGTTAATGCCAATTTTCTCGACAAAATGTGTTTCCAAACCAGTTTTTCGCAACATTTGAAGTATCGACATAGAGTTTATGCGCTAGAGTTAAACAGAAAAATATTATATCAACACTATATTAACGCGATAATTAGTGTTTCCATCAGCTTTATTTTGATGCGCTAAAACTTTTTTCGCAAAAAATCCTTGGATGGAAACGTAGTTAGTGATAGTACCAGAACACACTTCCGTTTGATTTTGAAAAATTAAATTCATTTTTTTAAACACGAAAAAATTAACCAAAAATATTTCTACATTTAAATTACACTTCAAACTAAATGAAAATGTAATCAAAATAACGAAGTGGTAAAAACAATCATACCAAATCCAGACATTTTACTCCTCCTTCCACCGGCTCCTTTTGCAGTGACTCAAAATTTTCCACTTGGTGGAAAAATTCCAATACAATTACATCATAAATACAATTGTAAATATAAACATAATAATAATAATATTTGAAAATTAAACCATGACCAATATACTGTATAGTTTAACACAAATCATAAATATTTGTTTAATAAAAGTGGTGCAGTGATCACCATCATTTACATAATTTTATGTTCCATCATATTTTCAGAGTTTGTACATGAACTTTATTACTATCTGCAGGTGGAATCTCTAAACTGCAAATGCAGAAACTGACTTTAGATTTTGAGCTTTTGAAATGTCTTAGTGCAATTACCTATTTCTCAGGAAAATAGCATTTACATACTTAATTTACATACAATACACCCACAGTTTGCATACATACACCCACAGATAGCGCAGACACTCGCACCCACGCCCACTTTTGCTTTACGCTGGCACAAAAATTGCACTTAGAATTAGTGCTCTCAAGACAATTGGATAAGCTGTAGCACACAGTCTTTGCATGAATAAATAGAGCCCTATATGTGAAACCACCCTAAATGCCTAGTTTAAAAAAAAAAAATATTAGGCCAGGTAAACAAGTTGGCAAGGTAAAAAGATCCACACCAATTTATCATAATTTATATAATTATATTTTTTATTTTCTGATTTCTATTATGTTATTATAAGTACATTGTTGAAAAAGCTGAAGACACTACACATTAATATGCTCATGCAGACATAATTTAACTACATGGTTGAGTAATTTGAGTTATTAAAGCAATCGCCTCTGAAAACTGATGCACTAGGTTTAAATGTTTTTTTAAAATCTGTCAAAATGACAAACAGCCTATGGAATTATACTTGCTGCAAATTACTTTGAATAACAGCCTGTGTGCAATGTGCATTATTATTTTTGAGTAAATTTGATTACCATGCACAAAACCTAAAATGCCTGTTTTCTTTTAGTGTAACAACCCAGCCTGGTAGTATTTGTGCATAATAATGTCTTTTAGCAGATAAACATGGGAATATTAGGCTGCGCAAAATAGCAATTGAAACACTTTGTTACGTGAAACAACATGTGTTACTACTACTCTGATTTTAAAGAGAACTATTAACTGTTATTTTATTTAATTCTTGATCGGGTACCATTGGGAAAGGAGGCCACGGACGCTGGAGCCAGAACATAAAAAAATACAGTTTCTGCTCAGAATGAACCAAATATGAAGAAACATTTAGTTTCTTATCCATGCTATGTACATAGATTAGAACATGAGCAGTTAGAGTCAGGCACAATACGCCCTTATTTAAAATAAAACTACATTTTAACCCCTGCACTTTTTCATCAGGCAATCTATACGTTGTGTTGCATCAAATCTGTATATGTAAATGATAACAACTGGCCACTGTCACAGAAGCACAAACCCCTCCATTCAAGCTAAATTATGTGATACCTAAATGGACTTGATTAATTTTATTGATTGATTAATTTTGATTGATTAAATATTTGATTAATATTTAGGTATATATTTCTTTTTTTTTTCTCCCCTTTTTCTCCCCAATATGGAATGCCCAATTCCCAATGCACTCTAAGTCCTCGTGGTGGCATAGTGACTCACCTCAATCTGGGTGGCAGAGGACAAATCTCAGTTGCCTCCATATCTGAGACCATCAATCTGTGCATCTTATAATGTGGCTTGTTGAGCGCATTACCGTGGAGACATAGCGCATGTGGAGGCTTCACGGCATCCACCATGGCATCCATGCACATCTCACCACATCGAGAACGGACCACATTACAGCGACCACAAGGAGGTTACCCCATGTGACTCTACCCTCCCTAGCAACCGGGCCAATTTGGTTGCTTAGGAGACCTGGCTGGAGTCACTCAGCACACCCTGGGATTTGAACTTTCGAACTCCAGGGGTGGTAGTCAGCGTCTTTACTTGCTGAGCTACCCAGGCCCCATATATTTCTTTTTGAACTGTATCTGTCATTTTATAACTATGTGTCTGATTCACTTGGGGTTCACTTAAGAATGTGTGTACAGATTGCAAAACCGTAAGTATGGATTGTGAAATTACGGTTACAGTTTACAAATCTGAGAGTACAAATTACTAAATTGAGAGCAGGGTTTATGAAACCATGGGAATGATTAAAACAAGGGAACAGATTACAAATCTGGGAGAACAGTTTATAACTGAGTTTACGGATTACAAAATCGTGAGCACAGATTGCCGGTTCTCTTTTTTATCCCCCTACCTGACCCTCCGTACAAATCTCATTTTATATATTAGAATATTTTGAGTACAAGACTTGTGGAGCTGGTGCTGTAGTTAAGATTAAGATCTGGTAACTGTAAAATAGTTAGATCACTAATAAATGAGCCATGAATTACACCATTGAGCACTCAACCACAGGATGGTCCCTGTAATAAGTTAATGGCACATTCAATGGCGACATTGTGTAAAAGTTGTTTAAGATTACATAAACACTCCAGATTATACTTTCTTTGCAAAGAGCCTGTTTTTTGTTTTGTTTTTTTGTCAAAAGACAGACATCATATGTTTTAGAGTACATCACATCATGGAATCCAGGCATCAAAGCAGAAATCTGACATAAGCACAAATAAGTAGATATTTTAATTAAGTCCACAGATGTGTTTGCTTTAAAACCTACTCTGTCTTTTTTCAGACCAAGACTCCTGGTGTCGGCTTTGTGAAGATTCATGCTCCATGGAGCGTTCTTTGTCGTGAGGCAGAATTTATGAAACTGAAGATGCCCACCAAAAAAGTAATGCTTGTCTTACCATCAAGAAGAACTGTAAAAATCTACATGCATATATAGTTATGATTAAATGTGATACTGTGCTCTTACTGTAGGTGTATGAAGTCAAGCAGAGCAGCGGTGTCATGGAAAAGATCAACACATTCATCAGCAAAGTGACTGATCCTCTTCACCCCAATGTCGAGGAGAACAGGATACAGAACCTGAAGCACCTCTCATATCCATTCTCCAGAGAAAAGCAGCATCTGTCAGTGTCTGCTTCAACAACATCTTTAAATATCCATTCAGATCCATAAAACACATTAAACGTTCAACAGTTTTTCAGAGACAGTAATGCTTGACTTTTAGGCTAGATTTGTTACCCCTAAATACCTTCACATGGGTGAAACAATGTTTGTCTTAGCGTTTACTTCTTGCAAACCTTTCTTGCGATTTTGTTGTTATTGTTCAACACATTCTCATGACAAAATGTCACTGGGGGACTTTTTGCCTGCACAACCAAAACGTTGCCCTTGATCCGTATTTTAAATGCCACTCCGATGCCATGTTCAACTCATTCTAGGGCTACATTACAAAATGAAGTGATTTAAAATAAAAAAATAAATAAAAAAATAAAAAAACATAATTATTTACTCATTGCTTTATTATTACATTTTTATTCTGTTTGCCGTGGGCCACAAAGGGAGTTTCGGAATATCCAAATGCCTCAAAACTGAGAAAAGCGTCATAAAAATAGTCATGAAAGTAATACTCTATTTTGTGTGCTGTATTCTGGATCTGTGATGGTTTTGTGTGAGGAACTGGATCCAAATTTAAGTCTTTATTTAATGATAAGCATTCCCGTCAGCCGTTAAACTCAGATTCCAATCCACGCTCATGTCTTTGTCATTGCTCTTGGTGTTAACAGACTTTTTGCCATTTTGTCTTGACAGATTCGATTTGTCTGACAGAGATTCCTTTTTTGACAGCAAAACAAGAAGCTCAATAGTAAGTATAAAGTGTTGAAAGTGTCAAATGTACTGTATTAATGGGTTTCATTCACTTAATGATTGCGTACATGTATTATGATTTTGAGTATTATGAAACAGAAACGTTTTCATGCAAAATTTAAACAGGTGCGTGCATCAGGTGCTTTCTAAGGCCAGCAGCGGTCTCTGTTTTTGTTTTTCCTATGTGCGGTTTGAGATGGTTCTAAATTTTATTCTAAATGTTAATATATATATATATATATATATATATATATATATATATATATATATATATATGTGTGTGTGTGTGTACAAACTTGTTGATAAATCATTCTTGTGTGAAAACTTTTGTACAAAGGTTGTACGCACAAATACATGCATACACATGGTTAGTGAATGAAATCTATTGTCATATTTTAGCAGTTTAAAGTTTTGTTAGCTTTTCATGTATGCAAAGTTTTATTATTTGCATTATGTTTATTATTTATTATGTATTTTAGGTATGTGAAGTTTTGAAACGAACTAAGTGCACAAAAGCAAATTTTAGCATGGGTAAGTATCTAGGATTGCTGGGAAATGTTTTTGAAAATGAATAGTTCCATTTTATATTTAGTGCTTTGCTAGCATTTTACCTGTAGAGGCACAAACCGATTCACAAAGCCTAAAATTGAATAATCCAGAAATAATTCATCATATAATTGTGACATGTTATTTAGGATTAACTAGTCTACTGGGGAGTGGTGTGTATACAGCTGCTTATCCATTACATGATGTAAGTATGAATCTGTATACTTTCTTTTACATTTTTCTGTTGAACTTATTAAGCTTTACAGATCTGATCAGGATTTTTGCAGTATTATAGTAACCCAATCTTATCTAGATACAGACCAGTCGTCCAACTTCTCATATGAATGCATGTACACCCTCAAGTGTTAATAATTTATCCTTAAATCCAGCCCACAAATACATTTTCTCTTTCTGAAAGGATTGTTAAACAGTAGCCTTATAATATATTTGTAGACTAATATAGAAATACACATAAATATTTCCGCATGGCTTCTTTCACACCTAAACAAAACTACATTTCTCCCATTATAATCAATAATTATAATCAATAATTTAAAGAGCTGAGATGCGACCCATTATCGGTTTGAATTATTCTAAGGCATCACTAAACTGTAAGTCATCAGACCTTTTATTCATGTCCGACTCGAAATGAACCAAGATTACCATAAGTGCACTATGGTTTGTGAGACTTAAATCAGTAAGCTATAATTACTTACGGGGTATTCAAATGACATGTATTCAACCCCAGGTAAATTGAGTTTGAAACCCCTTTTCTACAGGATATGATAGACTGTATTCTTCATTACAGGGAGATGTTGATGGGGAAAATGCTGAGCCAAATGACAGGAAGGTGAGTTATATTCAGTATTCCTCCAGATCAGTAAAGTCTAATGTTTTTGAATGTGAGTTGCCTAATAGGGTTCCTTAAAAGCTACTTAATTAAGCTATATCTCAGGAGAAAGAGTGCTGTTGTTCTGAATATCAGCATGGCTGTGATTCGGCCTTAGGCATGAGGCAACAGTTCAGTAAAAACAAGCATATAATAGTGAATAACTTACATTTCAGACAAATATTGGCTAGTTAGTTCATGCATTTCTTATTTCTAAAAGAATCCATCAAGCAAAACTCACTTTCTGAACTGCGCTCTTACTCTGGTTTTGAACTAGTGGTGTTTCCTTCGTGATGAATCTTCATTTTTGAATGACTGTTTCTCATTCACTTCCTTTGTTTTGGTTATGAAGTCAATGACTCACTAACATAAAAGACGCTCATTTGTTGCTACATACTAGCATAAAAATGTAATCTCCTGAAATGCTCACCAACAAAAATCAAAATTAAGTTCTAAACGTAAGTTCAGGAGGAGCTTGTCCATCTAGGCCTGCCAATCATATCCAAAGTATATATAAGCAGCTGCTTTCCTCGCTCCGGCGATTATTCTTCCAGCATCCCTCCACCTCCTCATCTCCATTTTTATATTTCATAAATGCCTACACCAGTAATTTCAAATTGTCATTATTCATAGTCCAACAGACACGCTACACCATCTCCTACCCCTAAACCTAACCTTACCTTACAAAAATTAACCATGGTTTTACTACAGTTACCATAGT
Source organism: Myxocyprinus asiaticus (assembly GCF_019703515.2). Taxonomy (NCBI): domain Eukaryota; kingdom Metazoa; phylum Chordata; class Actinopteri; order Cypriniformes; family Catostomidae; genus Myxocyprinus; species Myxocyprinus asiaticus. Next base: position 31,465,114 of record NC_059389.1, read on the forward strand.
ATCACCATGGTATTTTATAGTAACCACAAAATTAAACAACTGTCACTGGTTGGAGAATTACTAAAGTGCTCCAACACTGACAGTGTTTCAGAGAGTGGAACTCTACAGCAATTTCTCGACCCCATAATTGATTCAATCTCTTTTTTAGGGAGTCTGAATCTGTGAAGAATTTATTTAGAGATTAGAATTAAGTCCATTCTGAGAAAAGCCAACTTTAAGTCTGTTGCAAAACTGTTGTGGTCTGCTGACCAAGATCACACTGTCACTAATGTCCAGGAAATGGCTTACCGTTAAGGGCAACATGGATAGAGCCAGAAAAAAGACACATCCTTGATGAGAACCTGTTTAAGGGATTAAACCAGCAAACTTCTGGTCACCAGTCTTAAATCTTAACCACTATATAAAATAAAATAAAAAATTCCTTTTTTAATTTTCCTTAATTAAAATGAACTAAAGAGACAAAATTCTAGAACATTTTGTCAACTTGATTAAATTGCATTCTATCCATTTAAATTTGTAAAATGGAAGTTTTCTTAATCCATTTGAGTTGGGGCTACATTAATATGTTTTGTGGTGCTAAAGTAGCATTGATGAAACTGGGCAGGGGATTTCCATTTCCCAGTATGCTTTGCATGGGACTCGATAGGGAGAGTAAATGTTACAATTAAGTGCTATTTTATGTGTTTTTGTGCAAAATGAATATTAAGGGGCATACCTGCTAGTGTTTAATCTTTTGTTATGTTGAGGTTTAGAAGAGTTTCTGTTACGTTGGATTTTTGGGGGTTACCATAACGATGAAGGGTGGAGTTTGAGCTACAATCAGGATAGGTAGAGGTTCTACATGAAAATGATTGCTCACTTTGTTAAGCAAATGCTGTGCTAACCATAGTATAGTTAATAAACTATACTTTGTAGTGCTTCCAACCAGCATGTATTTAACATGCTAACATTTACTCTCACTAGTCAGTACATAAAGAAATAGAAGACATTTGAGTTGCAATGACACATCTACATTTCTTAGGTTTATCCAATTCCACTAGGTTCTTTCTACACAAAGTGTTTGTGTTTTGATTACATAGTAATTTTAAATTAAGAAAATGCCATGGTTACTTGTGTAACCTCTGTTCCCTGATGGAGGGAACGAGACGTTGTGTCGATGTAGTGACACTAGGAGTCACTCTTGGGAGCCCGAGACACCTCTGGTCTTTGATAAAAGGCCAATGAAAATTGGCAAGTGGTATTTGCATGCCACTCCCCCGGACATACGGGTATAAAAGGAGCTGGTATGCAACCACTCATTCAGGTTTTATGCTGAGGATCCGATATAAGGTCCGGCCATTTCAGCGGGTAGTTCAGCGTTGTGGCAGGAGGGACACAACATCTCGTTCACTCAATCAGGGAACGGAGGTTACACAAGTAACCATGATGTTCCCTCTCTGTCACTCACTTGACGTTGTGTCGATGTAGTGACACTAGGGGTCCCTATACGAAACACCACAATTGGCTGAATTGTGTTACGTGAACTGGCGGTGTGAGGTGGGCAGACTACTGTGTGCCTCATAGCCAGCACACCAGGTTGACACGTAACCTCCCCCAACATAGTTATGTGTCGAACGGCCCTTTTTGTGGACAAGTCGACTACCCAAGAGATAGAGACAGGCTTAACCCAGTAATGGCCTCTTTTCCCCTTCTCTTTTTTCCACTCCCTAAAAAAGAAGGGGGATTATCCGACTGGGCCGCCAGGTCTAGTCGGGGGGTGTCCCTCCCAAGGGGAAGACACATCGGAGACCACACCTCGCCCAAAGAGAGGGGGGGATATTTAAGTGGAAGGACACGTTACATGGTCTTTCCAACCATGTGGAGAGTGTTCAAGGTAGATCATGCCCAATGGGGGAGGAGTTACTACAAACATGGAGACTGGGGCAGAAGGGCTCTGCCCAAGGAAGACGCAGTTTGCCAACAGGGAAACGAATTAGCAGAAGATATATATCGCATCGGGTTAGCCTTACAGGGAACCGCCACATGCGGAGCACCTACCTCAGAACAGGACTCTTAGTTAGCACATGTACTGGGCCGGCAGCAAATCTCTCCGAAAACTCGACTGCCACAGGGCTCGGAGGAAGTCAACCAGGGAACAAATTGTGAACACTACTGGGAATTAATGGTGCATGTCTTCAGCTCAAAGGGAGGTGGAAGGCGCTATGGGCAAGCGATACACCCGGCCGGCTATCCCGGGCTTATCCGCTTGTGTTGCGTGCCACTACCTGGGACGAAACCGGTTAACACCATCAACTCTAGAAGCATGTGGCAGGGAATTAACATCATCACGGACTTTAAAGGGAATAAAAACTCCGCCATGAACACCGCTGCCTCTCTCCCAGATGAGCTAAATTCTTTTTATGCTCGTTTCGAGGGAAATAACACCGCCCTCGTGGAGAGAGCTCTCATGGCTGAAGCTACAGAGGTTAGTTCACTCTCCGTCTCTGTAGCGGATGTAACCCGATCCTTCCGACGGGTGAATATCCGTAAAGCCGTGGGCCCAGACGGCATTCCGGGCCACGTCATCAGAGCATGCGCGAACCAGCTGGCTGGTGTTTTTACGGACATTTTCAACCTTTCCCTCTCTTTGTCTGTAGTCCCCACATGCTTTAAAACATCCACCATTGTGCCTGTTCCAAAACAATCAAAAATAACTTGCTTAAATGACTGGCGTCCTGTTGCTCTGACCCCCATCATCAGCAAATGCTTTGAGAGACTGCTCTGTATTGCCTCTCTCTCTTGACCCGCTGCAGTTTGCTTACCGCAACAACCGCTCCACTGATGATGCCATTGCATCTACAATACACACTGCTCTCTCCCACCTGGAAAAAAAGAACACTTATGTGAGAATGTTCTCAGCCCACTCTTGTATTCCCTGTACACACATGACTGTGTGGCAACACATAGCTCCAATGCCATCATTAAGTTTGCTGATGACACGACGGTGGTAGGTCTGATCACTGACAATGATGAAACAGCCTACAGAGAGGAGGTGCACACTCTGACACACTGGTGTCAGGAGCACAACCTCTCCCTCAACGTCAGTAAGACAAAGGAGCTTGTGGTGGACTTCAGAAGAAAAGACAGAGAACACAGTCCCATCACCATCAATGGAGCACCAGTGGAGAGAGTCAGCAGCTTCAAGTTCCTGGGTGTCCACATCACTGAGGAACTCACATGGTCCGTCCACACTGAAGTCGTTGCGAAGAAGGCTCATCAGCGCCTCTTCTTCCTGAGACGGCTGAGGAAGTTTGGAATGAACCGCCACATCCTCACACGGTTCTACACCTGCACTGTAGAGAGCATCCTGACTGGCTGCATCTCTGCCTGGTACGGCAATAGCACCACCCACAACCGCAAATTATTGCAAAGGGTGGTGCAAACTGCCAGACACATCATCAGAGGTGAACTTCCCTCCCTCCAGGAAATATATACAAGGTGGTGTGTGAAAAAAGCTTGGAGGATCATCAGAGACTCCAGCCACCCGAGCCATGGGCTGTTCTCACTGCTACCATCAGGCAGGCGGTATCGCAGCATCAGGACCCGCACCAGCCGACTCCATGACAGCTTCTTCCCCCAAGCAATCAGACTTCTGAACTCTTGATCTCCCACGATCAAAATACATCAGCACTGCACTTTATTACCCTTATTCTTATATCTCACAACGGACTGTCATAAATTATATTATTATTATTATATTATATTCTCTCTTAACAACTGACTATCAACCGACAGCCTGAATGTCAATACAGTACAATACTGTACATTCTATATATACTACTATATATACTTTTTTATATATTTTTATTTGTTATTTTTATTGAATAATGTGTATCTATATAGTGCGTATTGTATACTGTACAGTGTATGTTATTATTTGTATATTGTTGAGTGTAATTATGTGTATATCAGATGTTTAAATTGTGCTGTGTTAATTTGATGTTATTGTAAATTGGTACTGTCTCATCACTGTCACAACTGCTATGTTGATCAGAACTGCACCCAAGAATTTCACACACCATTGCACTTGTGTATATGGCTGTGTGACAATAAAGTGATTTGATTTGACATTGTTAATGATACCTAATGCAAACCTTGTTGTAAAATGTTACCCAGTACTTATTCTACTTCCAGTTTCCATGACCTCAAAATAAATGAGACATTGGTTTATTTGTAGTTCTAGAAAAAGGTTGAAAAGTGATCAAAATAAAGCTATAAATTGATGACTTGTCACAGCATGTGTAAAATACACATATTCCCTTATGCATGCATGTAGATTTTAACCTAACATCTTCATGTTGGGAAAAAATGCAATTGGACACGTTATTTGTCATCTACTGAGCTACAGAGTGCTTCTATTTTAGTGCTTTCTATTTAAAAAAAATGCTTATCACGTTTGTAGTGGTTAATGTTTTAAATTTATGACAATTTTAACACCGGGGCCCATTTTCATGATTTCGCCTAGGGCCCCACAAACCCACTGGCCAGCCCTGGACTAAAAAACTGTGTGGCCACAAGAAAGCCACTTGTTTGTGAGGCTAATGGGAAAAAATTAAATTTGCTAGGGAGCATAACGATTGGACTGTGGAGCAATGGATAAAGGTAATGTGGTCTGATGAGTCCAGATTTACCCTATTCCAAAGTGATGGGCACGTCAGGGTAAGAAGGGAAGTGGATGAAGCGATGCACCCGTCATGCATAGTGCTCACTGTACAAGCCTCTGGATCTGATCTGGGGTTGCTTCAATTGGTCAGGTCTATGTTCAGCAACATTATGCAGCAATAAAATGAAGTCAGCTGACTACCTGAATGTACTGAATGACCAGGTTATCCCATCAATGGATTTTGTCTTCCCTGATGGCACGGGCATATTCCAGGACAACAATTGTCCTGGTTACTTTCGTAACCTCCGTTCCCTGATGGAGGGAATGAGATGTTGTGTCGATGTAGTGTCACTAGGGGTCACTCTTGGGAGCCCCAAACACCTCTGCTTTTTGAAAAAAGACCAATGGGAATTGGTGAGTGGAATTTGCATGCCACTCCCCCGGATGTACGAGTATAAAAGGAGCTGGTACGCAACCACTCATTCACGTTTTGTGCTGAGGAACCGAGACAAGGTCCCGGCCATTTCAGCGGGTAGTTCAGTGTTGTGGCAAGAGGGACACAAGGTCTCGTTCCCTCCATCAGGGAACGGAGGTTACGAAAGTAACCAGGACATTCCCTATCTGTCACTCACTCGACGTTGTGTCGATGTAGTGACACTAGGGGTCCCTATACAAAACGCCACAACTAGCTGAACTGTGTTACGTGGACTGGCGGTGCGAGATGGGCAGACCGCTGTGTGCCTCGTAGCCAGCGCACCAGGCCATCACGTAACCTCCCCCAACGCTCTTATGAGCGTCGAACGGTCCTTCGAGAACAAGTTGACTGCCCAACAAATAGGGACAGGCTAGCCCAGCCGTGGCCTCTTTTCATCTTTTTCTCCCCAAAAAGAGTGGAATTTGTTAACCGACTGGGGACCATAAATGTCTACGTTGGGGGGGGTGTCACTCCCAAGGGGAAGACACCGCGGAGACCACACCCTGCCCAGAGAAGGGGGGGAGGAATTTTGAGTGGAAATATGTCACATGGTCTTACCGAGTCTTGTCGGAAGTATGTCATGTGGAGAAGTCGCATGGTAGGTCCTACCCGAGGGGGGGAGAGTTTCTACAAACATGGTGACCGGGGGCAGAGGGGCCTCTGCCCAAGGAAGATGCAGTTTACCGACAGGGAAACAATTTAGTGGAAGATATCACATGGGGTCACCTACGGGGAACCAGCACATGTGGAGCACCTACCCCAGTACAGGGCCTAATTAGCACATGTACTGGGCTGGCAGCGAGTTTCTCCTCAAACTTGTCTGCCACAGGGCTGAGGAAAGTCATCCAGGGATCACAGCTTGTGAACACGACTGGGAGTCAAAAGTGCACGTCTTCACCTCAAGGGAGGGGAAAGGCGCTATGCACAAGCGGTACACCCAGCCAGCTGTCCTGGAACTTACCTGCTCGTACCTGAAAATACACGGGACGAAACCGGCTCAACCCGGAGATTGTAGAACCTTGCAAAGGTGTTGGGTGTTGCCCAGCCCACTACTCTGCAGATGTCAGCCAAAGAGGCGCCACTGGTCAGGGCCCAGGAGGCTGCTACACTCCTAGTAGAGTGGGCTCGTAACCCCACAGGGGCGGCACGTCCTGAGCGTGATATGCCATCACGATGGCATCAACGACCCAGTGGGTGATCCTCTGTTTGGTGACAGCGCTTTCTTTCCGCTGTCCACCAAAGCAGACAAAGATCTGCTCGGAGCTTCTAAAGCTCTGCGTGCGATCCGAATAGATGCCTAAAGCACGCACCAGACACAGCAACGCTGTCTCCTCCTGGGGCAGCGCTTGCACTTAGGTCTTCCGTGTCCCTTTCAAGGGCCAGACGTGGAGATTCCAGAGGTCTGGTCGAGGGTGCCAGATGGTGCCCTGTCCCTGAGAAAGAAGGTCATTCCTCAGGGGAATTCGCCAGGAGGGGCTGTCGCAAGGAGCGTGAGATCCAAGAACCATGTCTGGGTGGGCCAGAGTGCCACTAGGATGACCTGCTCCTCGACTTGAGGTGCTGCTGACTCCAGAGGAGGAGACGGCGGGCGAGTTGTGACATGCAACGGGAGCGTAGACCGCCTTGACGGTTGATGTACACTACCGTCGCCATGTTGTAAGTCCGGACAAACACGTGCTTGCCCTGGATCAATGGCTGGAACCTCCGCAGGGCGAGCAGTACTGCCAACAACTCGAGGCAGTTGATGTGCCAACACAGCTGCAGGCCAGTCCAGGAGCCAGCGGCTGTGTGCCCGTTGCATACGGCGCCCCAGCCCGTCTTGGAGGCATCCGTCGTAACTACGACATGCTTGGAGACCTGCTGTAGCGGAACCCCTGCCCCATAGAAATACAAGGTCGGTCCAAGGGCTGAAGAGGCGGTGACAGATCGGCATGATGACCACGCGATGTGTCCCGTGGCACCATGCCCATCTCGGGACTCGAGTCTGAAGCCAGTGCTGAAGCGGTCTCATATGCATCTACCTGAGTGGTTTGGCCACCGCTGAGGATGCCATATGCCCCAGGAGCCTCTGAAAAAGTTTCAGTGGAACCGCTGTCTTCTGTCTGAAAGCCTTCAGACAGTTCAGCACCGACTGTGCGTGCTCGTATGTGAGGCGCGCTGTCATCGAAAAGAGATGCTCTGAACCGGGGAGAGCTTGCTCTTTTCCCAGTTGACCTGAAGCCCCAGTCGGCTGAGGTGCGTGAGCACCAGGTCCCTGTGCGCACACAACACATCCCAAGAGTGAGCTAGGATTAGCCAGTTGTTGAGATAATTGTGGATGCGTAAGCCCATTTCCCTTAGCGGGGCAAGGGCTGCCTCTGCGACCTTCGTGAAGACACAAGGGTACAAGGACAGGCCGAAGGGGAGGACCTTGTACTGGTACACCCGGCCCTCGAAAGCAAACCGCAGGAAGGGTCTGTATCGATGCGTCCTTCAGGTCTACCGCCGCAAACCAAAATGCCGGACACTCGCTAAACTGCGTTTTTCGTCAGCATCTTGAACAGGATTCTGTGCAAGGCCCAGTTCAGTACTCGTAGGTCCAAGATTGGCCACAACCCACCGCCTTTCTTCGGTTCAATGAAGTAGGGTCTGTAAAACCCCTTCTTCATCTCGGCCGAACAGGAGGTCCGTGGGGAGATACCCTGCAGAGTGGCTCCCATTGGGGTCCCCAAATCACCCCCAGTGCTAACCGACGTGGCCTCAAACCTGTAGGTAGAAGGACCGAGGCGGGGAGCCGCTGGGGTGGTCTCTCCCTCTAACGAAGGAAAAACCGTGACCGCAACGTTGCCATGGTCACGCTTTCGCAGTGAGAACATGACCCGTCCACGAACGCTGTCTCCGCGTGGGCAGCGCCCAAGACCGCGATCGTGGCCATCGGAAGTGGAGAGGTAATGACCGCAACCAGCAAATACACACAAATGGAGAGGCATCTTTAAAAAGATGCTCTCCGTTAATGCCACTCTTTTAAGAAGGGAAAATATACTCTTATAGTAGGAAGAATATACTCTTTTAGCTGCTGAAGCGCCCAGGGCATTCTCTGCACTTCACCAGTGCAAGAGGTGGAGAAGCCGCTGTAATGCGCCATAAATCCAACAGCTTTTTGAGGTGAATGGATCGGTAGAGTAATTCAGCTCGCTGAACACAATGGCTCAGCTCTGAAGAGAAAATCTGAATGAGTGGTTGCATACCAGCTCCTTTTATACCCGTATGTCCAGGGGAGTGGCATGCAAATTCCACTCGCCAATTCCCATTGGCCTTGTTTGGGGCTCCCAAGAGTGATGCCTAGTGTCACTACATCGACACAACGTCGAGTGAGTGACAGATAGGGAAGCCAAGATTCATTGGGCTTAAATTGTGAAAGAGTGGTTCAGGGAGCATGAGGAATCATTTTCATACATGAATTGGCCACCACAATAAGTCCTGAACTTAACCCCATTGAAAGTCTTTGGGATGTGCTGGAGAAGACTTTATGAAGTGGTTCGACTCTCCCGTCATCAATACGAGATCTCGGACAAAAATTAATGCAACTCTGGATGGAAATAAATGTTGTGACGTTGCATAAGATTGTCAAAACAATGCCAGGATGAATACACGCTTTAATCAAAGCTAAAGGTGGTCCAACAAATATTAGAGTATGTTACCTTTTTTTTTTTTTGGCCAGGCAGTGTAATTTCAAACAAGTGGATCACTGTTCACAACTGAATCAAGTTCAGCCAAAGAGCAAGTTTTTTGAGTGTGCACCCCACAAACAATACTGAAACAGATGCAGCTAGTGGAATTCAAAGCAGTTACCTTCATTCTTAATGAAATCAGCACCTTACCAATTGAGCCAAAGTTGAGTCACAAGCCATTAACTTTTAAGGGATTAGTCATTCATCACCATCATTTCTAGGCCATCTTGTCATGTTGATCTGTTGAGTGTGCTGCCTTCAAAGATCTGCTCTTTGAGCAAAGATTAATTTTCCAGAGGCCAATGACCCAAAGCAAAACTATGTAGGAACTGTTTGAAAAAGAAGAGGAAATTAAATATTCTGTTGTTTTATGAAGCCAATCACTGGTATGTGCAGTAACATTTACTGAGAGCAGCTTCTTATTTTGGAGGTGAAGATGAGTGGGGGGAAAATGATGGTAAGAGACTTTACACTGTTCTCTTTATTTCAGCTGTTGTATGAAGAATGGGCCTGCTACAGCGTCTTTTATAAGTACCAGCCTATTGGTTTGATCAGGTATATCTCTATTCTCTCTTTTAATTTCTTGTCATAGTGTTGTTGGTTCATTGCTAACATCTCTCATTAACCTTACAGGAAGTACTTTGGAGAGAAGATCGGTCTGTACTTTGCTTGGCTTGGTGTTTACACCCAGATGCTGATCCCTGCGTCCATAGTAGGGGTCTTTGTGTTCCTTTACGGATGCGTTACTGTTGATGATGACATTCCAAGGTGAGTGGACACCACTGCATTCATTCAAGTTGCTTTTTCAGTGGACAAGATACAAGCACGATCCAGACTCCATGCAAGTTTTATTATTAATTTAATTATTATTGGTAATGACAACATTTCAGAAGCTAAAGGAGACATTTTTTTTTTTTTATGGAATTGATACATAACAGAATATTTGACCTTACACACATATGCTTTTCTTAGCTTCTCTTTTTTTTTTTTTTTTTTTTTTTGCCTGGGATGTCCTATGACCATTAAAATAAGTATATTACAGAATAAAATGCACTGCCAAAAGACCGTTGAGGTCTATTTCAATAACTAGAAACATTATCACAACCCATGTCTAATTTAATCACAGTTAAATAACAGTTCTTGAAGATTATTCTTCCTCTGTGAGGGTAGTCTTGAACCATCACATTTTTGGTCTAAAAATACTGTTGGCTAATAAATGAGCTCCCCATCCTGTGTATAAAGCCTCAAACTGTGAAAGAGGAAGTTCATACTCTGAGAAAGAGTGAATAAAACCAGACATCTGTCTGAAAGTCCCTCTGGAGTTTGTCACTGTCAGGATATTATGACACAGTCTGACAAAGGCCGTTTGGAACCGTTACTGCAGTTTTTATCTAATTTTAAACTCATTCTTTGGAATAGAAATGATAAGAATACTGACCATCATCAGGTTAAATTAAAGGATGTAAATGAATGCTTATGTTGGCATGAAGCCTTATAATGTTTTTCCATGACAGTGAAGACAGATGTAAATTGGCACTTTCCATGAAAAGGGTACACAATATGGCTAACATTGTTGCAAGTAACAGTGTTGCAGATGCTAGCTAATTTGGGAAAAAATGTTTGTGTTTAGTTTTTGATAAACTTAATTTTTTCCCCATAAATTAAAGAAAAACATTTGTTTGATCATTTTACAATAACTTTGGAAATAGGATTATAGGTTGAGCTTGATTAATGCAGTTAACATTGCAATTTGAGTACAGATTAAGAAAATGAGTTTATTTACTTGTCTTCCCACCATGCAGTAGAAAGGGACAAATGATGTCACTTCTTGTGTCAATTTTAAAGAATGTAAATGTTTTGTAGTGGGGCAAAATCATGCAGTAACAGGGTTACACACAAAATGTGGGAGAAGCTAAATATTCTGTTTTTCGTCATTAATCCTCCTATGGTATTCAAAAATGGCACCTTCCTTTGGTATTCGCTGTCATTTTTGGCTGGAAGGGTCAGATGTATAACCCCTTCTTTTTTTCTTTTTTTCTTTTTTTTTTTGATGATGATGGTGATGAAACAATTTTTTCTTCCCTGAAGTAAGAACAATGACATTATGCATTTCTTTAGGGATTTTATGCTATTTTTATATTATTTACATGTAAATGTCTACATTTTAGTATTAATTTGCATATACAAATAAGCAATTTTTGGAAGAAAAAAAAAATTCAGAACTTACACTTCTATGAGTTGAAGCATGAAAAAAATATTAGAATGTGACATAAATTGGAGGCACATTGCTGCTATCTGGTGAACAAAATATAAATAATATGACTTGAAAATCATGTCATGCCAGTAAGAGCCAGTTGATGGCTGTAGCCACCTACTGTGAAGTCTGATGGCTTGTTGTAACCTAATTTTATATTTTATCACAAGATATCCATTTGGATGTATATTTAGACATTATCAAACTATTATTTCTCAAAGTTTAGCATTTTAATATTGATTTGAAGTGTCATTATTATTGTCAACAAACCTGACCATGGTGTTACAAAGAGAAGATATAGAATAAGCATTTTACTACCAATAATTATTTAAAACATAAAAATGTAATAACTCAAAGTAAATGCATAATAATGTCAAGAAAATGAACATCAGGAAACAGAAGAATCAGAGTAAACATTTTGCAATTTCAAACTTTCTATAGTAAAAATGTATTTTGCAAACATGTGTGTGTGTTTGAGTCAATATTGGAAAACAATAGATGACTTGTAATGCCAACAATGACCAAAAGATGGATGCCCTGGTTCTGTGTGTGTTATCGTCTCATTTCAAAAAGTCAGTCAATTTTGTCCACGAATATCAAAAGTGTCGCTTTTTACAACCTCTTAGACTCATTGAATCAAGCCCAAAATTTTCATGTTCATATGACAAATGGAGGAAAAGTCACCAAGTCTTTTACTGCTCAGATAAAGGAAACCATTTTTATTACATTTTACAATTTATTTCGGTCAAAAATTACTGAATACCATAGGAGGATTAAAATAAGTTAGTAACAGAGTGCAACCGTTTCAGCCATCTTGGTTCTGTAAGTATTTTTCCCATAAATTTTTTCCATAGGGATTTTTTAAAATGCTTCATAAAAGAATTCTAAGCCATGAACCCATCCAAACCAACCAGCTCAGAGGTGAATCACAACATTACAAACTTTGATTTTAAAAAAGTATATGAAAATCAGATAAAAAGACAAAGATACAAGACTGTGTACTTAACGTCTTTATTGAGGGAATTAAGTACAATCCCATGAAGCATTGCGAATGAAATAATCAAATTAAAAATTATGGAAAGATATTAAACTATTGATTTTAAGTACAGTATAGAATCAATATATTTGTATCAATATTGCAAAATATTTAGACATATTCAAATAAAGAAGTAATTTAAGAGTGTAGAGAGAGTGATTAGATTGTGTCATTCACAGTGCATCATGGGAGTGGGTGGTTGCTGCAGAGTCAAGTCATTTTTAATTGTATAGCGCTTTTCACAACACATAATTTCAAAGCAGCTTTACAGAAAATTATGCTTTAACAGAAAATGAAACTGTAATATCTATAAAGTCTTAGTCATCATTGTGTAGTTTGATTAAATATGATTGTAAATTGTGTATAAAAATAAATAATTAAATTATAATTGTATTTAGAACCCCAGAGCTTTTGCCGTGCTTTCTTGATCACAATTTTATGATTGATGGATCTTTCTCTTCAGGATCATGTGAAGTGTAGTTCTTCACCAGGAATTCTGCTGTGAAATGCAATTTTTATAAATAAAGTTAAAATAACATGGACTGATGGCTTCAACAGAAGCATATACCATCGACTGACAACCTCAAAACTCATGGTAGATCTGTCTTTAACAGTTTATAAGTAAATAATCAGTTCCCCTATGGAAAACATGAATGGGATTTTTACTTCTGGTACCAGACTGCTGCGTTCTATAGAGTTCTGTCTAAAGAGCATCGAATTTGTAAACTCTACCTCCAGACCTCAAGTGGTTACTCAACTCCAATATTTTAAACAAATGGCAAGTATAATTAGAAGAATTTGAAAGCAACAAATGATTTAAAATTAACCTTGTTATTTGTAAAAGACTATCTAGACAATATGTTGAATAAATCACACTAGACTTACACATGGGTTTTTATTAAAAGATGACAAACCATCATCATACTATCATCACTCCTGTAGCACCCCTGACATAATTTTCATTAGGCACAATAGGCCAAATTTTTTTCAGAAAGTACTTTGGAGGATGTTTAGTCAGATTGATTTCACTAAATTTGGCAACATGGTCAAAATTTATTTCGCTGAAATTGGTCCGTTTACCAAAATAAAAAACACTGCCCCCAGTGGCTGAATCGGGAAGTGAACTTCAGTTTTTGGGTGAAATGTCCATAGAATGGTGCCAAATGCGAGTTGTTTTTAGTTGTAAGTGATGTAATACAGTTAAGAGGAATGCATATTTAATTCTCTCTACCATAAGCATTACCACCACTGGAGTAAAAATGTAATCTTGGAGGGAAAGTGCAACCTCAGAATCGCGCTCATTACTGATTACGTAAACATGACTACTTGCTGGTTTCAACATAGGAACAGAACCTGGGTCTCGGAGGCAAAAATGTCTGATAGTAGATGACACTTGTCAAGAACTAGGCAGAATGGGGTCGATGTCAGGGTACTGGAACATTTATTAGCAATATTGCAAATAGTAACTTGCATGATCATATTGTTTAAGGTATCCTAAGGTAGAATTGAACTATTTTTATAAATGTTCTTTCTTTACTAATTGATTGATTCAACCTTGTTCTTGGTGTGGCAAATAGGCTCTTATGCTGATGTGGCATTATATCAAACAAACATGGATTTTGGGCCTATATTGCTTTATAAAAGTAAAGGGACCCCAATTTGATCCAGTAATATTCCTGTTAGTAGTTACTGGACACAAGAAAAGTGATATGAGTTCAGTAAAGTGTGTTATAGATGTGTTCGCTCTCTCTCTCTCTATATTGACAGTATGGAGATCTGTGACCCACGAAAGAACATCACCATGTGTCCACTCTGCGACCGCGTGTGCAGTTACTGGAATCTGAGCATGGCGTGTGGAACAGCTCGAGCTAGTCATCTCTTTGATAACCCTGCCACTGTCTTCTTCTCCATCTTCATGGCTCTTTGGGGTGAGAAGATCAGTGTGTTCATTTCTGCTCAGGAACAACACCTCAGTTTACTGCTGTCACTAGATCTCATCTGTCTCTATCACTAGATCTTTTAAACTAAACATCTCTTCATCTTTATCATCTGTTTCGTGTGTGTGTGCGTGTCTGTCTGTAGGCAGTTTAAACACATTTCTGTAAAGTTGATCCGGTCTGTTCAGTGTCGTCTGCTGAGGGATTTGTACAGGAAGTCATTGACTCCATCTGTTTGAGGGCAGAAGTTCACACACAAGATTTACTCTGTTTCCTGTGTTTGCAAAGAGAGATGTGGCAGCTTTTGCTCTTTTACAAATATAAATATACCAGTTAATACCGCTTTTGATATTGAAATACCTACAAACATTATATGTATTTAAAGTACAATAAAGGAGTCCAATAACAGGATATCTTTGTTATATGGATGAGTAATTTAATGTTCAATGTTGTTTTTACACAAACAGAAAAATAATCATATTGAGGGAGTCTTCAGAATGCAGCCTGAAACCTCTCATTCTGTTTTTTATCACTTTAATCTGAATTCTAGTTGTTCTCTTTACTCCTGGAGGAATGGGTATGAGACACACTGAATCATTCCACTCATTGTTAGCTAAGTTATAAACATATAAGATACTTAAGATCAAAATGTTGTTTTTTAATATATATATATATAAACAATTTTTATTGATTCCATACAACAACTTAAACATAACAGAAAATGTGGAATCAAATTATATAAAATTATAACCCTTCCCCCCAAACAATCCCCCCCTTAACACACCACCAAAAAACATGGGTTATGTACCCATCTTCTGATTGGCATCGCCAGCTGGTGGGTGTGTCTTTAAGACCAAGCCTATACAATCTAGAGGGGGTCCAATAGAATCTATGTAAAATCTTAAATTGCATAAGGTGCCCCTTTGCATCTCTAGATGTAGACTTGACGTTTTTTAGAATCCTAGCCTACACTCCCTCCTCCAATACCAAGTTTAAATCTTACTCCCATAATCTCTTGAGAGCAGCCCAAGCTCCGTCCCCCAGACTCTGAATTAGCAGGGAGTAATACACTGAAGCCTCATGACCTTTTCCAAAAGCAGTAATCACCACTCCCAGAGTATCTGCCGCTTTAGGGGGGTATATGCTACTCCCAAAAATAGAACAGAGCAGGTGACGCAGCTGTAAATACCTAAAGAACTGAGATCTGGGAATCCCAAAATGTTGAACCATATTTTCAAAGGATCTCAACACTCCACTCTCATATAGGTCACCGAGCATATTAACCTCCCTCACAATCCACTCTGTCCAGCAGAAAGGGGACTTATTATTGAGATCAAAAGGTTTTTAAGATAATGAGAAAATGGATTTCAGTCAAGTGTGTCCAAACTGGTACTGTATTTGTTGCTTGTATTCTGATCAGACTATATTTTTCTGTATGTTGTTTTGCTTTGAGGTGAACGTAGTCAGTATAGAGTCCATTCCAATATGACAGAGCTGATGCTCATTAAGAGCTGATGCTCATTAAGGGGCTCAAAACTGCTACCCAAGAATACCGTAATGTTCAATCAATGTGTACATCTTCTACACTCACTGAGCAATTTATTAGTGTCCTAATAAAGTGGCAGATGTGGTCTTCTGCTGCTGTAGCCCATCTGCCTCAAGGTTCGAAATGTTGTGCATTCTGAGATGCTATTCTGCTCACTACAATTGTACAGAGGTTATCTGAGTTACCGTAGCCTTTCTGTCAGCTCAAACCAGTCTGGCCATTCTCCGTTGACCTCTCTCATCAACAAGGCATTTCCATCCGCAGAACTGCCACTCACTGGATGTTTTTTTATTTTTGGCAAAATTCTGAGTAAACTCTAGAGACTGTTGTGTGTGAAAAACCCAGGAGATCAGCAGTTGCAGAAATACTTAAACCAGCCTGTCTGGCACCAAAAATCATGCCACTGTCCAAATCACTGAGATCACATTTTTTCCCCATTATGATGGTTGCTGTGGATATTAACTGAAGCTCCTGACCCGTATGTGCATTATTTTATACATTACACTGCTGCCACATGATTAGATAATCGCATGAATGGCTGATTAGATATCGCATGAATAATTAGGTGCTCAGGTGTTCCTAATAAAGTGCTCAGTGAGTGTATATTCTCAAAATATTTCTGCCCTACTTGTGTGTTAAATTTTTTTTATTATTATTATTCAAACACATCCTGTGAAACACAGCTGTTGATACTTGCTAGAGCTCTTTATTAGTCACTAGAGCAGGCCTATTCATCTGGCAGCCTGCGGGCCAAATCCAGCCCGTTTTTCAGTGGTCCGCATGAGGTTGTTATTTGTCTTAGGGGCGGCTCACACCGAATGCGTTTTTTGCATTCATCCATGATGTTTTGCAATTGTTTGCCTATGTAAACCTGTGCTAGATGGACGTCATGTACCGTTGCCCCATGTATCCTGTTTTTACAGCATCTTGTGCAGGAGTGGCACAAAAGGCTTCATTTGTCACATTGTGGAGCAGAGAGAGTAATCAAACACACTCACCTAAACTGTCATTTTTCTCTCATGTAGCATTTAAGTGAATCTGTTCTTTCAAAGAGCTCATGTAAATGGACTGGTTCAAATTAAGTAGCCTTAAAGGGGCATTCAGTGGTTCTCTAGGTAGCCTTAGCATTGGTCTTCTTCGTGTACTTTAAGAAACAATACGACAGTGGTGTTAGACGCTGTGCTGCCATCTATTGATGTGAATCAACATGATTGTCTCTGCTGCCCCCTACAGCTCAGGAATATAATTTGCATCTGGAAAATGTCAGAGTTTCAGGTAATTTCTAAAGTTATTTATTACTACTATAATATAATTGCTTTGCCTCAAAACAAATGGCATTTCAAGCGAGCAGACTTTTACAGTTAAGGACAGATTATTATTACAATAACCTTTAGAGACTGTCTTTTATTAGAGAATTGCTTAGCGTAAAATAAACCTCAATTATCTAGCGATACAGAATGTTATGATAAAGGAAAGATTAGAATAGTTTTTGATTATCAAATTTAGCATGTCCATGAACACTGTATTTGGCAAACTTGTTTTGTTTCCAAGCAAACAAAGTCATGGTTTACACAAAATCCACAACAATCCCTTTGCCAAGTTACTTTGCATTACACAAATTAAGACATACGCCGTTTCATAGAGGTGGAGGTAGATAGGACCCCCTTACTATAGCTGTGAAACAAAGAAAAGAAAATTACACATTGCTTTCCGGTTGCGTTTGTAAACACAGCTGAAAACTTTCCATTACTAACATATGCTGACTACACAAGTAATTTAAAAAAATTTCGAGGGAAACTTGTATGAGTTTTCTGTAAATTCCACTAATACTATTTTAGAGAGTGGCCTAAACAATTAATAATTCCTTACTTGTCCAACAAAAAAGAAGCAACATCAGCATCACTACTCAGGGGTTTCTTCGTCATCAAATCTTTCATCAAAGCTTGTGTATGCCGTACTGATGTTTACTCTAGTTTTTTGCCTTTGCCAGTCTTTCTGTCTTCTTGTTTCAGACCTTTTTCACTTCTTCAGAGGTACACCTACTGAATCTCCTGTTGTCTCCACTGCTAAAGCATGATAATAAGTATGTTCCATTCATGGGCGCCTGCAGGATTTCATCGGAGGGTATGCACAGAAATCGGACTAATATACGCTTATATCTAGGGGGGCTCCAGGGGCATACACATTTTAAAAAAAAATGTTTTGCAATAACACCAAAACATTCAGTTCTGGTGACTTTAAGAAAAACATTTTTTTCTCTCGAGTATGTGTAGCATTCATGTAACTATTGGCTAGCAGCGGTTCCCAACCCTGTTTCTGGAGGCCCCCCCAACACTACACATTTTGGACATCTCCCTAAACACACCTGATTCAACTCATCATCTCACTAGTGGAGACTCCAAGACCTGAATTGGGTGTGTCAGAAAAGGGAGATATACAAAATGTGCAGTGTTGGGGGGCCTCCAGGAACAGAGTTGGGAACCATTGAGAACAGTAACCGTTCACAACAAACGCGTTCTCTCACACAAAAAAGCAAGACACCACAACGAATAGAGCAGAACGCAGGTGTCTCGAAACATGTACATCTGAAGTTCTTTTTAACTTTTTAACATGGCATCTAAAAATGCTGCACTTCTGTGAGAGATGCTAAAAACACAATGAAATGTGACACAGTTGTCAAAAGACACACATCTACAAATGTTTATATGGTAAACGATTGAAAAAGCGTGCGCGGACACAAAAAACACATTTGGCTTGAACAGACTGAACACTGAACTAGCTGAAGTTTCTCGAAGTTACCTCTCAAAAAGGCAGTCTTTTGTTTCAGTTGATTGTAGGTATATATTAACTTTATCCAGTGCTGTTTGTTTTCTCTGTCTTTAAATATCATGATACTGTTTTAATGAGTGAGAAACCGCTCCAAATTATTCCATTAGAGAGCAGTCCGAATGAACTAACTGGATGAATCACGAATCGATTCAGACCGTTTTGCAAGCCTGTTTAGCCAATTCACTGAAAAGAAAAGACTCAATAGAATGCCCAATTTGCGAATGAATCAGCGATAGTTCTGTTAAATAGACAACATCAGTATGGGACACAAGTCATTTTTGCTGAAATATTCTGAGAATTTTTCTTCAGGTCAGTACGCACAGTGTACCTTGATGAAAGTAATGATGAAAATATATAGAGGTATTTTTATTACATAAATGATAACAAAAACAAGAAAAAGAAGATTATGACAAATGTAAGGATTTAATTTAAACTTTTTTACTCTGTACGAAAATGTGAGAAAAAAAATACTGAAAGACATTAACAGTGCACTAAAAATGTTTTCAAAAAGAATAATCAAGAAATATGTATTAAATAATCCTGGCATAGTTTTGGGGATTTCCTCGCATGAGCTGCGTGAACTGAGCTGATCACCAATCACCTGTCTAAAACACGGAAAATTAACAGTCCCTAAAATGATTAACAACACCATAACTTCTAAAAAGATAATACTAATACTAGCTAATACTTAAGTCTGTTCGTAGAAACGTACCAATAAATGTTTATTTTCGAATATTTAAATAATTGGTTAAAGTGTTTTATATTTGACTGACAGATTTTTTTAATAGCAGTTTTATAGCGTTATAAGGTATTATAGCTCAAGTTTGATTTTATGTCTTTAATGTTGTCACCCTATTTGTTTAACCCTTACCAAAATGAATCATGATTTTACTATAGTCAAAGCCTGTTGTATAGTAACCATGACTATAGTAACCATGGTTAACTTTGTTGTTGCTATGGTTTTACAAATACCACTAACCAATCTATGGTAAAACCATGGTTAATTTTCATAAGGGAATGTCACCCTAATTGAATATATAACTATCAGGTGATATTATGGAATAAATAACAACATCCAACTGTTACATATCTAATTCTTAAATAGACCTTTTTCACACTCGGGTTTTGGAACGCAGAAGTAAATGTTTGCAGGGTAAACTTTGACAGCGGTAAATGGGAGTGAATGGGAGATCACAGCAAATATTATTTTCACCTACCCATTTGCTCCAAGAGCAAAAGAAAAAATCCACTATTACATTTGAATGACTTTCCAGAAGAGGAAAAAAAAGAGAGAGTGGTGGATTAAGACAGTCAGATGGGAGAAGATGCCAAATTTGAGGTCACTCTCTCAGCAGCTGTAATAGAAACCCCCTCGGATCTGTGGTAATTCAGTTTTTAAAACGAATTCCGGGTCACATAACAAGAAGCATAAGGTTCTAAAAATGTACACTCAATATTTATAAAATGTGTATTATAAAAAGTTTTGCGAGATTTACGCTGACAAATAAGGCGGAAACGCGTCATCACAGTCTGTGGAAAAAAGTCTATTGTGCAGATGTAGTTAGCTACTTTGTTAGTAGTACTTTGTTATACTGTAAAACAAATTTGGTCGACTTAACTTAGTCAAGTTATCTTTTAGCTTTGACTCAGTCAAGTTACATTAATAAACAATATACATTTCTTTTAAGTTTTGAGACAACTAAATCCATTGACAAAACTATTTAAGTTATCCAATGTTATCGAGGATGCCACAGTTTTGATGTTTTATGTTCTGATTAATGAACTCCAAATGATCAATTTAAATAAGTTCACTTTGCTGTTCGTTTCTATGAATAGTTAGGTACCCATTACGACATGTGTTTACAGCTGTTGTTTTTTGTGCTCACCATTTAGGAGTGTATAGTATCACCAGAAGTTGGATAGCTACAGCAAAGCAAAATGTGTGTTTCAAAGTTAATCATTTTATATAGAGCATTGTTTGTTAATTTTTTTTAGATTTAGTCAACTATTACAACATTATTATCCTAGTTTTTTAGTCTTCTGCAGTTAGTGTTCAGTGAACCTGACTTTTATATCAAGTTGTGATGCTCATCAAAAATCCATTGGCGAGGCCGCATAAATAAAGAGGGGGGGATAAATCCAAGCTCATTCAAAGTGTATTTACAATAAACAGAACAATGATATACAACAAACTCTTCACCAGATATATATACAGTATACACGCAGTCCCATTGTCATTCATAAATTTCAATAGATCATAGTTCAGTTCTAAGGCTTCTGAATTCAAGGAAACCTTTAGTACCAGTGGGAGTTCAAACAGCAGACAAAAAGATATATCAGTCAACAGTGTTGGGTAAGTTACCCCAGAAAAGTAATTAATTATATCATCTACAGTGTAATTAGATTACTGTACCAATTACTCTGTCTGAAAAGTAATTGCATTACTTGTTACTTTCTTAAACCCTTATAAACCTCGACCAGATGAAAAATACAAGGATAGACATGAAATTGTTCTTTTAATTCTTTCAAATAAATAATATAAAATCAAATAAATTATTCATGAACTGGCCAAAGAATTTAAGAGGGCTGCATTCAATTAGAAAACATCCATTTTAATATTTTAAATTCACTATTGTTTTATATAGAATTGTTCTATAGTCTATAAAGTATTTAACACAATTACAGTAACTGTAATTAAATTACTGAAAAATTAAGAGTAATCCCTTTACTTTTTTTTATGAAAAAGTAATTTAATTACAGTAATTAAATACTTAGTAATGCATTATACCCCACACTTTCAGTCAGTCTCTGACCCAGAGTAATTGTTATTTTGGTGGAAAGTAAACCTGATGGGTTGAGGTTTTCATTGACGATCCAAGTATAAATTCTTAATCCATTTTAAAGTAATAATTCATATAGTGAGGTGATGTACCATGCAGTGATGAAAATCCAGAGATGTCCTCAGAGAAAAGCCAGTACACATGCAGAAAAACCCCTGTAAATCCAAACAAGCAGACAACAAACACCAATGAAGTATGCTGACAGGCAATCATAGCTTTTAAGCAGCTAATTACACAGCACACAATAACATAAAAAAGAACAGCTTTAAAGTAACTTACATTGAGTTTTTTTAACAAAGTTGTTCCTTAAAATAGGGTTATAGCTGTGGTTAACAAATGTAAGCAAACTCTCATTGCACCTGCAAACACACACACACTCTATCCTTCTCTTCCTTATAAAGGAAATTTTCTCAGAGAGTAAATCTCTAAGGCCCCCTAGAGGCCGAGATGACAATTACACAAAAATTAAATAAATAAATAAATAGAAAAGGAACAGTTCAGAAGGACTGTTACAAAGTAAATTATGTAGTCTTCGCATTGCAGAATGGTCTCTGACTGGATATGGTAAAGGCTGGGACAATAGTTTGATTGGGACTCACATAGTTTTCAACATTTCACACGCAAACCTCAGTAATGGTGACACTCAACAAACATCAAGTAAAGATAAGCTTTTAACATCACGCAACTAATAACTAACAGTAATAAAAAACAACAGTACAAATAAAGTTAGCAAATGGCAAAAAAAAATAAGTACTAACCTCATTATTTATTCATGCTGCAATGCATTCTGGGAGCTGTTAAATCTTTATTTGTTCATACAGCTTTGTTAAGCAAACTGAGATGGCAAATACGCTTGTTAATTCAACTTAATACCAAATACCATCCCCTTTGTAAAACCACAGTCCCCTTTAGATCAATTGTGTCATGTATTACAAATAACTAATCATGCAAATAAAATATTTAATTCTCTACGTTCGATAAATAACAGATTTAAAGGTGCAGTTTGTAAGATTCAGAAACCCTTGATATTAATGACACCTGTGGCCGTTAAGTAAACTGCAGCCAGCTACCTGTTGCTCGTGCTCATGCACACACTCCATAGGGACGCGAGCGAGCATCGACCAAAACAATGACGTAACGTACAAGGAGGCTGAACGTGATTCACCGACATCACGCTGACAGATGAGGTAGCATAATTTAAATTACACAGTTATGATTGTTTTACTACAAACTTTGAGACTGCATATTATATTTGACTCTCCAGTGCTGGAACAGGGCTAAAACAAAGTGTGGATATACAGTAGGTCTGGCTATGCGAGACTGTAGATTGAAGTAATCACTTTTCTTTGCATGATATATTGACTGCATTTATATGATAGCCTATGTCGGCGTTAGCTAGCTAGCCAGCTTTATCAATAGCTCTTAGCTAAATTTGGTGGATGATGTCAGTAGCTGTTTATAAAATAGACTGTACATTATAAATATGTTGACACAATTCAGTATTGATGTGATTCCATCACAACTGCCATTTTGATATATCAATGCGCTATTGTTTTATAATAATAGAATGTATATATTTTCTGTATAGCCAAGTTATGTTACACTAATGAATGGGTCTTTTTGCATTATCTTGAACATTGTCTAGCATTCATTTCATGTGTTATTGTAGTTTACCTTGCTGAATAATTACAGATTAACATTGACTTTAACCTGACTTTTAGTATAAAAAGAAGATCGTTGAAATTATTTGAAAGTTACGAAGCAAGGTAGCTTGCAATTCGTCAGCGTTAGCGGGCAAGATCAAGTTAGCTAAAATTACACAGATCAATCCTTATGGCACTATATTTCACATGCTTTGCAGTTATGTAAGCTTACCTGTCCAATAAGAACGCCAATTCAGGGGCGGTTTTGATCCCCAAAACTGAACGAAGTTCCCTCCAGGAATCAAATGCCCTGCCGATGTTCACTCTAGTTTTCGCTTGACCACGATCACGTTCCTGCTTAGCCAGATGGGATTCAGGAGATACATTTATTTATTTTTTTTGGCTTACTCAGAGTTTGTGTAGGAGTCGGTGTTGTGCTGGGAACCGGCTGTTTGCTGGATTCCATCTCTAAGATAACGTCACCTAGTGTTGCATACTGTCTGTTGACACTGTTAAATAGCGGAAGCACTGAGGCAAGGCTCTAGGGAGCATGCATAAACGTCACATCCTTTGGATTTTCCCGGCAAAAGCGACCCGCTCCCTTCCCATGAAAATCAGTCTACAGGCTTTAATAGGCAACCTAGGAAATCTGGGAAGGGTCATTTTTTAAGTTGCTTTACAAGACGTTCACACATTGACAAATTGAAACACACTGAAAAATGTTACATATTGCACCTTTAAATATTGGTGACCAGAATTTGATTTCGATGGCACAGAGAACAGTTAGAGGAAATCCTTTGTCTTTCTTTAAAAAGAAGGTAAGATGACAAATGTACAGTTACAACATGAACATGTTTTTAATTCAAACAATTTTCAGGGTTTCGCCCATAAAACGCTTTTGTGTGTAGAACAACTTTTTGCGCCACTATTTAAGCATCCTTCATAAAAACAGCCCAAACTTCCCTTATAGTTAGGTTATTGGAGTAGAAACAAATGTGTGTGTGTCTGATTCTTTCATGGTCATAACATGGATTTTATTCACAAAATTAATCATAAAATACAATAACAGAGGGTAACAAGTGTATATTATGGCCATGCGTGAGGGTCAATGACGTGACGCTCATTTTTTTTTTTCTAGATCTATTAAACTAAAAATACATAAAAATGCATTTCACAATAAACATTTACTTGAATACACCTCTTGAGCATATTTTCTATTGTTGAGTTCGAAGTCATATTGATATTTTTTTCTGGGGCTCAAAGTAAAATATGTCATGTGGTGTTCAGAAACAGAAAAAAAGGCTCATTAAAAGCTGAAATTCTTGAAATAATAAATGTTAGCATGACTACTGCAGAATTATCTTTTAATGTTATTTCTTTAAAAAAAAATAAGCAGTGAAACAATTGTTTTAAAATATGACTCATTTTTAAAAACGCTTTTGTCCACAAAATCAAAGTCATGTGATGTAACCAACGTGTATTTGTTGTTTATGTTGACCATAAAACAGAGTGGACACCTTGAGATCCTCAAGACAACTTGAAGTTTTTAAAAAACATCTTTTTTTATGAAAAGGCACATTTTGTTCTGGTCATGTGGTGTAACCCTGAGAAAATGTAGTGATATTTTTGACCAAAACAAATTCATCATAGGAATAAACAATATTTTTTTACCTAGAAAAATGCTTCAGATTTAAAAATATATATATTTTTTTTGTTAAAGATTAAGTTGTTTATCCTCTCGTGTATTCAAGGTGCAAAGAAAGGATTACATTACCTTTTACTCTATGGTTAGACCACATGACATTTTTAAAATTGTCCTTTTTTTTTTAAATACTGTAAAGGTTTTTTTCAAACATTTATGTGACCAAACTGAACATAAAGATTAAATTTCTAAGAACTTGACAAAAGTGTTTTAATTTAAATTAGATTTTTTTAAAATAAAGATTTCTTATTTTTTACTCCTCAGACAACCTTATTTGTCAATGAACATAAGCATTATGACCCCCCCCCCCCCCCCCCACACACACACACACACACACACACACACACAAAAGTTTGACATCAACATCCCCTTTGAAATTGTTTTACAAATCGACCACTGAGTAAAACCCAGATGACAAAAAGAGAGATCAAACTATAATGGTAAAATCGGGTTACTATGTGTCTGTCATATTCTACAGCTTCTTACATAGACTCATTTAGCTGCTTTCATAATTTCCATGTGATTATGAATCATTTCTTTAATTAAAATTTTAATATTTGATCATATTCTGCTACATTTAGCACCTTTTCTCCTAATAGTTTCTCAGGTGTGAGCAGAACTGTAATGAGTGTTCATTTCCTGTTAAACATGAACTCATCTCATCATCAGTGTCATTAATAATATAGCACCAGCACTGGACTTTATGTCATCTAATCTGCGTGTTTGCCGTGTGTTTCAGCGGCGTTCTTCATGGAGCACTGGAAGCGTCGGCAGATGCGTCTCAACTATGAGTGGGATCTCACAGGGTTCGAGGATGAGGAGGTCTGATTACATGACACGCATATAACACATAATCATGAACACATGTTGTTTGTATTAGAGTTTTTTAATTGATGCTTTAATATAATAATGTCATGCTTTTCTTCCCCTGGTGTTTATAGGAAGCACTGAAGGTTTGAACTCTTTTAAACAGCTTTAACCTCTCACTATATTCTCAGCTTTCACAGCTATCTGTTACAAAAGATTTCTCTGCCCACACTTTAAAAAACTTCTTCATTTCCTTTCAAATCTGTCTCAGGATTCAGAGCATTTTGGGTACATTGGTTTAGGATAATGCTGAAATACCTGCCAATGACAGCAAAACTTTTCAAATTGAGTCAAATTTCTTAGTGAAACATTCACATAAATAAAACAACACAATGTCCTTCAATGAATGCAGACACTTTAAAAGATTTCCTGCATTGAGTTAAAGCTCTTAATATGAATAGAACAAAATGTAGATATTACATCTAATTTTTTTAATAGATTAAAACTAGAATTTCTTTCTTCCTTGCCTCCTTCCTTTCGCTCGGTTGATTTGTGTCGGTTTTGACATGTGATGATCATGTGTTTATATCAGGATCACCCACGAGCTGAATATGAATTCAGAGTCATGCAGAAATCCCTGAAGAAAGAGCACAAATCACAGAAGGTGAGGCTACATATGTTGTTTTATTCTGTCATTACAGTAAAACAGGAATATGTATTTTTTCAGTGAAATGGTAATGCTATTAAGTATTTCTTCTTATTTCTTATAAAAATGAAGCATTAGATACAGTGTACTTACTGTGTATATACAGTACATGTTGTTAAATTGTACTTACATTTAAAGTAAAGCAGCAAATATGATTCTCACAAGGGTTTCACATGAATAACACATATGCACACAATAAGCACACGTATGAAATATTTTACTACTTGTTTGAAAACAGCTAATATAAAAGTGGAGCTATATTTTCTCTCCACAAACACAAATAAAAGCATAGGAGAATTGCCCATATTTGAATATATATATATATATATATATATATATATATATATATATATATATATATATATATATATATATATATATATATTTATTCTGTTTTTTTGGTGTCTAATATATGTGTTTTCCACGTGTATTAGCAAATTGAAAAGGTAAAAGCGATTACAAAATATGTGTATACGGCCTTCAAATGGCCAAATATGCCTTTATATGCCAGTAGATGGTGCCAAATGACTGTCTTATATGTTTTGAACTAATAATTGCTTTAAACCAAAAGCACAGTTGACTAGAAAAAATCGAATTATCCTTTATTAAAATGTGCGTGTCTACAATTCAACTGAGACTTCAACTCTGTAGAGTGTTTAAGCATAATAAATGTTTCACCATAAATTATAATGCATATCTATCATATTGTGAACTGCTAAGCACAACTATTTATCGAGCCATACAAAAAAGAAAACAATACCAGCCTAAATTCAAAACAATTATTTTCTACGAAGGTACCCACACACCGCCAACGCTCAGTCAAAATTCTGAAGTGCCACGGAGCGCAACTCGCATAGTTTTCCATTCAATTTGACCTAAAGCATTATCAAAGGACAAAGATTATTTACTTTAGCCATCAGTGAATGATAAATTGTATATGTATATATCTTTCATATAGCCTACACAATGCATTTTCAGTTACAAGTATGTCATTTTGCGGTTTGACAGCTTCAATGAAACTTATTCAGTGCTACATACAGAGAAATTGCATAATAAACGTCGTCATTTCTAATCGTTCAGTTTGCGCTGTTACACCAGTTTCATACACTAACTTGCAAACTCATCAACATTACTTTGTTTATTCTTGTATAAATAAAAAATTTTATTCATAATTTATTCAGCCCCTTTTTTTTGTTTGTTTAACGAGATTTCCAAACTGAACGAACGACTTGCCGTCTCTTGTTCAGCCAGTCAGCAGATCCTCGTTCATGAATGAGGTGACTGAAAAATAATGGGCTTCACTTTTATGAAGTTCAAGAAAAGCCTAAATATCTTACACTGTGCACCAAAGCACAACATTTCCATTCGTAATCCATGTCATTTTTTCTTTATTAACTATATTGTCTTCAGTTATTTTTACACATTCATAAATTGAGGATTATGTGCATACCTATTAACTTATTGTAGTGCATTTCACCCCTTTCTCTTCTTAATGACTCGCATTCCGAAGTGAACGAACGACTTGCCTCCTCCTCTCACAGATCCTCGTTTATGAACGAGATGACTGAACGATTTATTAATTTCGTTAATGAACAAGTGTACCAGTATATTAAGTTTGCTCATTAATGAGACGTCACATCTTGTCAGTCTTACAGGCATGAAAAGTCACCAAAGCAGTCTTGCGCTGAGCACATTGGCTTCGAAAGGGAAATACATCCGTAAACAAGAAATATGAGTCGGTGTATGGTGGTGAACGAGAACAATTCGTTCACTTAAAAGATTCATTCAAAAAAACAATTAATTCATGAACGACACATCACTACACAGTACACAAAATAACACTGAAAATGAGAATGACCAAAAACTTTAACAGTTAGTTTACTGTATGCTTCACATGATTTTATCCATAAATAAAAGGCTACCTCATATACACCTGGGCTGAACCAAAATCCAAATGCTGGACCTTTTTGCTGATCAAGTCACTTATAATGTCTTTGATGTCCAACTGGATTAGATCAGTTCTGAATTGACTTGTACTTGTTATGTAACAGCTGATCATCAACCATCCTAAGAAATCTTCGCATCAACATCAAAATTTCAGTATAACAGTAAAATGTCAGTATTTAATACCAATGTTAAAAGCTTCTCGATAGCAATTTCAATACCAAAACAAATAGCCTGTTATTGTATACACTCTTATTTAAAAAGTTAAATGTTTATATAAATATTATATAAAAAATAAAAGACATTTAGCCATCAATATTTGTTAAGTAAACATTGTTTCAAGTTCTCAAGCAATTATTCAAGACAAACGGTAATTGATAAAAAAAAAAGAACAAAAAAACAACAAATACAAGCAATTAAATAAAAAGCTCTTCAAGACTTTCAGGTGTCTTAACAGCAGTATCATGTATTACAGTTAATTCAAGTAAATAATATATTAATAATTAAAGCTACTAAAGTCATCCAGCCAATGACAGAGAGTTGTTTTCTCTTTTTTTTTTTTTTTTACAGTATTATTGTCTTAGTAAAAACATACATTCCATCAGTGGAAGGTCTGTATTGCTGCATTTACACTGCAAAACCTAATACATCCCGTATTTTTACACACATTAGATTTTTTTTCTTGCTTGTTATAAAAACTACATTTACATCTCATCAAGACAGGGATTATGACCCTTGCTAGAAGTGGCCCGGTACACGCCAGTACACCGTACTGGCAAGAATGCAAACATGACATCACAGTACCTGAAGAGGGTTTTACTGCTTCTCCATCCTTTTTCTCATCAGAAGAATTGTGTGGTGTGTGTTTTTGTAACCAAAAACTGTTGGGTATACATTTCAGATCTCCTTATTTCTCCATTACACTTTCAGTTTCTCACTCAAATATGTGAGAGTGATGTGTATGCTGTTTGGAATAGCATACTACTCTTACTATTTTAGCCGCATCCATATATTGCAGAAACTGTAAGAGCGTTATGGTTGTATTCTATTGTGAACACAGCCACTGAATCCGTGTGCTGGCAACTTTCTGCTTGTATTAAAGCGGGGGAGGGGCGATTCCACAGCTCTTAGCAACCATAGCAAAAAGTCAGATTAGGGAAAATATATATGCATGGTGCAGGAATGAGAGATAAGAGTTCGAGGCTACAGAAAAATGATTCAGGGTTATAGCCCCGAAAGCCCAGGGCTGTCTATCTGGACTGGAGTTTTTGTGGGCCCCCCTTTGTGGTCTGCTAGAATTGTCACCACCTTTCGCCTTACTAGCTAAGGCCCTGAGTGATGATGAGATATCTTATTTCAGCATTTCAGCCTATTTTAGGTTTATTTTTGAAAATTGTATCACCATAGTGAATAAAGTTGTTTTTTCTCTTTTAGCCAGAGAAGGAAAAGCTAACATGCAAAGACAGATGTCCTGCCTACATGACAAACCTCATAATAATGCTCTTAATGGTGAGTCAACTACTCTTACTGTATCATATTCTTGTTCCTGGTTCTCTTCCACTCTTCCTGTTTATTGATTTCTATTTTTCCTAAATGTATATATCTAA
Organism: Myxocyprinus asiaticus; assembly: GCF_019703515.2. NCBI lineage: Eukaryota > Metazoa > Chordata > Actinopteri > Cypriniformes > Catostomidae > Myxocyprinus > Myxocyprinus asiaticus. Next base: position 31,494,792 of record NC_059389.1, read on the forward strand.
CAACCCATGTCATATCCATTTGAATATGTGAGTGTGTTTATTATGTAGAAGAGAAATGAGACAGACATTCAAAAGTGTTGTAAACCAGATGGAGAGGAGGGTCATTGTGAAGGGACTAGTTTTATGGTAAATAGTCAAGTAAATTTTATTTGTATAGCGCTTTTCACAACACACGCCGTTTCAAAGCAGCTTTACAGGTAATCATGCATCGTGCTAAGCACCCTCAAATGAAACTTGGAGCACCCTCAATTGCAGACCAGGGCAAACTACTGCCCGCAGGTCGATTTATCATGAACGTTTTTTATTAGATCTTTCATTTATCTGGCTTTTGGACCTATCACGCATCTACAAGCTTTTAATATGCTCAGGGTTGCCAGATAATATATGCAACACCCCAATCAGAGATTTATACGTGCACAAATTGGAAATATTTCGCCTTATGTCATAATTAATTTATGCAATCTGGCAACCATACATGCTTTCTCTCCACAAAAAACAAACAAACAACAACTTAGCACTCAATGGTGCACGTAAAACCAAGTGAGAGAGGAATATATTTATTCTTTGTGTTATTTGTAAAATGCTGAAGTCCCTCACACCTGTATGTGAATGTTACTCTGGCAGTAATCATTTACCAGTGTCATGCAGCCTGTTTTATTCAGTTGTGTGCTGAATGGGGGGCATTGACAAACCCACATGTAAACAGGTTGATAATGTTCTGAGAATAAAATAAGTAAACGGGTCCACTTTGCAGCCAACATGAAAATAAACTTTTAGAATCTCTTTACTTTTAAACCAGACTCCTGATATAGGGTGTTAAATTGAATACTAAATTACCATTGCATTGAAGTATGGTAAAATAATCAATTATAATTTTATTCAGTCTTTATTCAGTTTTACTAACACATGATAGAAAGTATAGCAGCAAAACTTCAAGCAATCGCAGAATGGTCCCATCAGTATACACTTCAGAAAATTGTGCATCATTCACTGAGTGCATGTCTGGGCTTAAAAGATAAAACTATGCAGAACTTTTTATCTTCTCTGTTCCATGTTCTACTTAATGGCTGATGTGGCACCAGTACAAAAATAATTGCACACCCCTGCTCAACTGAATATGTAAGACTAATACTGTAAATTGGCAAGCAGATTTTCTTGAATACCAGCAAACACACAAAAATCCTTGCATTTTGTGAATGCACAAAATGCTGCATCAGAACTTATAAACGTGTATGATTTTGCAAATCAGTATGTCCTAATCTGCAGGTGCAGCATTTTCAGCAACAGATCATGGGGAAAAAAAACACAGAAGCAATAAATGTTTTGTACATTAAAAAAACAAACTTTTCTTTACGTTAAGTAGCATTTAAACATGATTTAATATATTAAAAAATGTGTAATTATGATACAGAGCACCCCCACTATTTTCAGAAGCACCCTCAGTGATTTTGATCTGGAACTGGGCCTGTGGCTGATGAAGGCTTTTGTTGGCAATTAAATTATAGTCTATGAATTCCATTTCAAGAGTATAGTCCATCAATAGACAAAGGTTTTGGATTTTGTTGTTTTTGTTTTGGATTTTTGTCCATCCTAAGTCCAAGGTTCAGGTTGAAGAGGAGTTTAGAGACCTCAGTGTCAGTCAGAGGAGAAAACATAGAGACAGAAGAGCTGTATACAGGAGGCGGGTGTTTGAGAGGGTGTATTGCTATGGCTGTAACCTTATTAGTAAAAAATGTGGTGAAGACATCTGCTGTTAATGAGGTGTCAGGCGGTGGAGGGCGAGGACAGAGAAGTGTGTTGAATGTTCTAAATATGCTATGAGTGTCTGTGGTGCTGTTGATCTTGTCCTGGTAATAAGAAGTTTTTTCAGATTTAACGTTATCTGAAAAAGATGCAAGCAGAGACTGATACTTACCCAGATCTGCTGGATCTTAAGATTTCTGCCATCTCCTCTCAGCTGCCCTGAGGTCAGTCCAATGTTCACGAAGAATGTCAGAGAGTCAGGGGCTGGGTGGTGTCATACATGCTGGCCTAGAGGAGAGTGGACAGATGCTGTCTAGACATGTTGTTAAAGTAAAGCTTAGTGTGTCTGTTTCAGTGTTTACATCCAGGGTGGAAAATAAGTTTTGTGTGGGAAGAGAGGTAGAGACAGCAGTGGAAAGGCGTGTGGGTGAAAGAGAACAGAGGTTACGGCGAAAGGAAACCAAAGGCGGAGTCTGTTTTAATATAGATGGAAGAGTCATGTTGAATTGAACAAAGTAGTGATCAGAGACATGTAAAGGAGTAGCAAGAATATTTGTGTTGGTACAGTTACGTGTAAAAATTAGGTCCAGCTGGGTGCCCGATCTGTGAGTTGCTGTAGTGCTTAGTCTTTCCAAGTCAAACGAGGCCAGAAGAGCATGAAGTTTAGTGGCCTGGGGCTTGTCTTGGTGTATGTTGAAATCTCCAAGAACCACAAGTGGCCTACCATCTTCAGGGAAGGAGGACAGCAGGACATCCAGCTCCTCAAGAAAGTTTGCCAGCTGACTTAGAGGGTGATAGATGATGACAACATGGAATTTTGTGGGTTGCATTGTAGTAATAGCATGGAATTCAAAAGAAGTATTGTTATATAGAGAGTAGTGTGGTGAAAATGTCCAGTTGTTTGGAATGAGCAAACCTGTTCCCCCACCCCTACCGGTATGTCGAGGGGTGTGAGAAAAGGTGAAGCTGCTGTAGAGACCAGAGAGTGTTGCTGTATTCTCTGGACATATCCATGTTTCTGTCAGTGCAAGGATGCTGAGGGTGGACTGTGTGGCGAAGGCTGGAATGAAGTCAGCTTTGTTCACATCTGACTGGCAGTTCCAGAGTCCCACTGAAAATGAGAGCGGAGCAGGCGCTGATGTGCAAAGTGGCCGTAGGTTGTGCGGGTTGTGTTGTGTCCTGCGTCTATATCGTATAAACTGTCTGTAACAAATAACAGGGATGTGCTTGAGGGCACATGTTATGCATGGAGTAGACATATGGGAATGTGGAAGGAAAACTTGCAAACGCCACTACTGTATATGTAGCAATAGTGTATGTCATTATACAGTACCTAAAGATATAATTGTAAACATATAAATAGAGTTCTGCAATGTGATTTTTGTAAACTGAGTGTTTGTCGTTTCTGGTGAAATTATGATTTATCAACTAGACACATATCAACACTCAGTATACATAACTCAACAATAGTGACAATAAAGCATAAAAGCCAGAGCCCAGCATCACGCCATCAGAATTTTACTCTTTTCAGGGCAGTGTATACATCTCTCGTATTCTGGAACCCTAAACCAAAGCTTCGCTGTTGGCCTGCACTCGGTCATCGAGACTGAGTTCTTTTCTTTTTCCTGCTGTGTTCCAACATGTACCTTTTCAAAAGCTTGTTCGGGATTGTAATGTGTTTACACTGCACTCCTCATAGAGTATACTGAAGAAAACTATGCTGAAAAGTATGTCTTTTTAAAGAGGGAAATGCTTCACAAGTGTTTTCCACCTGCAAGCGATATATCCCTCTGGCTGAAATGGGCATGAGAGAAAAGCTGTTCTCTAACAATTCTCATTGAGACTGATTGCGTTCAGTGTGAGTACATGAAACTCATGACGCTTGGTTTCATTCTGAAAGCCAAAGCCACTCCTCTCTCCTTCTGATTCTCCTCTGCAGCTCCCCAGGGACCATATGAGTAAGACATGAGAGGAGGGGATATGAAGCACAGAGATTTTAGGGGGGTTTGCCACAGGCTCAAACTTTGCATGCCTCCTTTAAGTGGTTTGCCATTCAGTATGAGCACTGTATATAGCCTGCATGGAGCCCTCACTGAGATTGATTGTATTCACGGCGAACACATGAAACTCAACACGCTTCGTTCTCGGCTCGCTTTCATTCTGAAAATCGAACCCACTTCCATTTCCTTCCGCTAACGCTCCACATCCGCTCCTTAGGGACTGCATGAATGAGATGCGAAAGGATGGAATATAGAGCGTGGATATTTTAGGAGGGTTTTTCGCCAGCTCAAGCCTTGCATGCCTCCTATTTCTCCATATAAAGCTGCTTTGCCTGAATGTAGCGATCTGCACCCCACAGTTGGCGCACATGATACATTAATGTTCAGCAGAGATGAAGGAAATGCTATATCGTGGGGCTCTCATTAATGAGACATGTATGCACTAAGGTGAGGTGCTTTTCATTTTCCAATGTTGAACCTGGCAAGCCGAATTCTCCTCTGGAGGGAGTAATTTCTCCTACATGCGATGCATGTCCCCTGCCACCAGAACAGCAGAGCAGGTTTACTCTAGCGCCAGGGTACCAGGACGGGGGAATGGAGACTCCACCTACAATCAGTTCAGTGGAATTGTGAGGTATTAGGAAGCCGAGGTAAACCTGTTTGCCTTCCTGGAGACCACGCATCATCGCCTCTAATACTCCATGACAGAAAATTCCACTAGGCTTAGATCCCTTAGCTTTAGGCATGATCTGACACCCTCAGCAACAGCTGTGGAGATTGCATGTCTGGCCTCTGTACGAAGCTCAGCTGACAAAATAGGGTTGTCACAACCAGTGCCAGGCACCAGACCAGGGCCCCCTCAACAAGGCGGCTGAAGTATCAACTGTTTGCTGATTGGTACACCTCCTGGAGTGAGGATCCAAAGCATTGCCCTGTACAGACGATACTCTCCTTCCTGCAGGAGCTTTTGAATGCAAGACTCACTCCATCCACACTCAAGGGTTACGTCGCTTCCATTGAGACCACTCATGATCTCTGAGGGCTTGTCTATAGGCAAGCACCCCTCTGGTTAGCAGATTTCTGCGAGGATCGAGACCCGGGTCTGGGCTTAGCGCTGGTGTTAAATGCGCCTACAGGTTCCCCATTTGAGCCACTCAAGGTGGTAATCATTGGCATACTCTTTTTGGAGACTGTGCTGCTAATCACTTTGGAATCAGTCAAATGTTTTGGGTCCTTCTGGCACTTTCAGTCAGCAACTCTTCTTAGAGTTCAGACAGAGCCTGTCAAAGGCCATTCTCAAGCCCAGAAGAGGTTATGCACACAAAGTGCTGGCAACCCCCTTTATGGCTCAGGTTGTTACCTTACAGGTGTTCTCTCCTCCTCCCTTGGAGTCAGACGAGGTTTAGAGACTGCACATGCTCTGCCCTGTAAAGGTATTACGCATGTACATTGACCGAAGGAGTCCATCCAGGGTACTGGAACAACTATCTTGTTTGCTGTGGAGCAAACCTGCCCCTCCCTCTCGTCATTGTCACCCCGCCTCTTAGGGCCGTCCATCAGCCAGGCTCAAAACGGGAGAGGCCTGGAGAGCGAGAAAAGTATTTGATGAATACAGTAAAAAACCTGTTGGTTTGGTTTATTTGACAATAAAAAGTTAAAAGAATCACAATTTATTTGTTATTAAGGATAACACAATAAATTTAAAACCATATTTCCACTATGGTCCTTGATATTACATAACATAGATGACATTAATGTCAATAGGTACACTGGAATTGATAGAACTGACCTTTACATACTATATCCACATGTATCATACAGTTAACTAATGCAATACAATACCACATTTATACATGTGTGCACACACTGTACCTGCCGCGGGCCTGGGAGGACAGTCCGCTGACGACGACACTTCCCCACGCGCCATGGATCTAGGAGGGGAGCGTGTGCAGCCGTCGGACCCCGCTCATGTCTGGGCCACTCCATGGACACACCCCCAACCTTCATTGAGCAACCGTTTCACTGCGAGGATGCCAGATCCCCTTTTGTTTCGGACACAATTTCTCCCTGACACAATTTGCTCCATAGTGGCTTGACATAACACCCACTGTGTCTGTCTCTTGCTCACCCCACCACAGTGGTGGAGAATGTGGGCATTTTTAGGGCAGAGACGGCGCAGTTGGGCACCAACAGTGACGTCACTCTTCCTGCTGATACCTCTGACAGGCCCGCAGACCAGGGACTTGATTTGGACGGTGCGGCAGGAGAAATTCAACCCCAACTGGCAAGCATGTCTGTGATGCTGACGAAAGTTGTTGCTGACTTAGAAGATCTTGCTGTAATATGTCGATCGATTACTGCGATGAAACCAAATTCTCTGAGTTGGTTACAAGAGTCGGCGACGTCGAGAAATGGATCGATTATCTGGAGTCATCGGAGAGGGAATTAGCTGCAAATCCTCGAGTGACCAAGACAGACTTGGAATGCGTTTGGGAAAAGTTGGAGGATTTGGAGAATCGTAATCTGTGAAACAACGTCCAAATTGTTGGAATTCCTGAGCATGAAGAAGGCAGAGATATGGTGAAATTCCTAGATGAGCTCTTCCCGAGTCTGCTCAACATAACAGGCCATAATCTGGAAATCGAGCGAGCTCACAGAGTCCCAGCTCGGAGATCCGCTGAGGGAGACAGTCCCCGATCAATTCTGGCCAAATTTCTGAGATTGTCAGATAAAGATCTCGTGTTGCGCGAGGCGAGGAGCAAAGGAAAGCTTTCTTGGAAGAATCACAGCATTTTCTTGTTCCCAGATTTGGCGAATTCGACAAGAGAGAAACGTGATGGATTCAAGGAATGCAAGAAACTCTTACATCAATGGAAGATCGTTTTTGCTCTGATGTTTCCAGCCAAATTGAGAATAGATACTGAGGATGGCCACAAAATATTTACATGCCCACAGCAAGCATTGTCTTTCATAGAGACAATGGGGTGAGTAAACCATTTAGTGATTTTCATATGGCCCCCAAGTGAGCTTGTCTCCCTGAACATACACTTGATTGTCTGAGGAAGCTGGGCGCCTTTTTTGTTTATGTGTTGGTTCCGCCTAGCGGCTGGAGTTTGTTTTGTGGAATAACACTCCTTCAGGACAGTTGTGGATGAATCTGCTCATTCTTTGTGCTTATGCCTCCTATTGGATGGAGTTTGTTTCGTAGAGTATTTTTTGCAGGACATTGCAGGATTAGGTCATCTGCTGCACTAATGAAACAGCCGGCACACTGGACATTTGTTTGACTGTCCGAGGAAACTGAACAATTATTTTTTATTTTTTTGTGTGTGCTGGTCCCGCTAGCGGCTGGAATTTGTTTTGTGGAGGAACACACCTTCCAGACAGTTCTGTGAATGAATCTACATGTTCTTTGTGTTTATTCTACCTATTGCCTGGAGTTTGTTTTATAGATTATTTTCTGTTATGTAATTCTGTCTCACAAAATTTGTACAGAAGCACCGGACTTGAGCAATCCGACAGTAAAGTTGTCGCGGGGACTCTCATAGGCGTACATGAACTTTTTGAGTTTAGAGTGATGGACGCCAGTTGGCGCTGTCATGCGCGGGGTTAATGCGCACGTTTTTCTTTTTTCTGTTTGTTTGGTTCGGGGGAAGTTCGGGGTCTGACTGTGGCACTAATGTTGGAATGTGGTTATTATAATTTTATTTTTGACACACAATCTATTTTTTCTAATATGTCAAAATGTCAAATGTTAATATGAGTGGATTGTCTCTCTCCACGTAGAATGTGAATGGGCTGGGGTACCACATAAAAAGAAGGAAGGTTATTTATTTTCTTAAACATAAGAAATATGATATAGTGTTTCTTCGAGACACATCTTTCCCTGGAGGAAGCTGAAAAATTTGGGAAGATATGGGGTGGACATGTTTTCTTTAGTGCTGGCTCAAGTAAGAGCAGGGGAGTCATTGCACTGATAAGTAAACATCTACAATTCAAATGTCTCAAACAGACTAAAGATAAATTAGGAAGAGTCATTATTGTTTTAGCAGAAATTCAGGGGCAAAGGTTGATTTTGGCTAATATTTACGCACCTAACGCTGATGATCAGGACTTTTTTTATAGATCTTGAAGGGGAGGTGCAAGCCGCTGGCACCCCTCATGATATAATACTGGGAGTAGACTTTAATCTTTTGATGGACTCAGTCCTTGATCATAGTGAAGCAACAGTGTGCAAGCCCCATAGAGCAACACTGTCACTTCACAGGATGTGTAAAAATCTTGGTCTTACAGATATTTGGAGACTTTTGAACCCATCTGGTAGGGACTATATATTTATTTCATCAGTCCATAAGATTTATTCTAGAATAGATTTTTTTTACCTAATTTCTTCTGTCGTTGATTGCTCAATTGGAAACATCTTAGTCTCAGATCACGCCCTGGTGAGTTTAGAGGTGTTGCCACATATGGAGAAAAAGAAATCATATAGTTGGCGCTTTAATGTATCCCTTTTGCAAAATCCTGATTCCAACAAATGTTAAAGGTTGAAATCAATGTTTATATGGAGACCAACTGGTCCTCAGTATCCTCTGTGGACGTGGCTTGGGAGGCACTTAAGGCGGTTCTTAGGGGTCGGATCATACAGTATGCCTCATTCATCAAAAAATCCAAAGCACGAGAACTCATGGAGTTAGAAGAGAATATTAAAAATACCGAGACAGAACTGAAGCGCCGAATGTCGTCTGATGGCCTCAGAGAATTGACCCGATTGAAAGATATACAGATATAATACTATTTTGTCGTGGAAGGTGGAGTTTTGGTTATTTAGGGCAAGACTCATATTTTGAGTTGGGGGACAACTCAATCTAGCTCAATCTAGCTTTTGGCTAGATAGAGAGAGTCTTTTTCTACCATTCCCTCAGTAAAATCTGCTGGTGGTGAAATGTTTACCTCGGCCATTGATATTAATAATGCTTTTAAAGAATTCAATCTTGATCTTTATAGTTTCACGTCTTCATCTACTGATGAGGATATTAGAAACTTTGTGGAGCCATTAGATCTTCCTAAACTGACTACTGAGCAAAACAATTCTTTTGATTCTGAGATAACCTTGGAGGAGCTTGGCGAGGTAATTAATGCCCTGCTTACAGGCAGGGCTCCGGGGCCAGATGGCTTTGCCGCTGAATTTTTTAGATCTTAGGCTACAGAACTGGCTCCACTTTTGTTAGAAGTTTATATGGAATCACTAAAGAATGGAAAGCTACCGCCAACCATGACACAAGCCCGGATCAGTCTGATTCTTAAAAAGGACAAAAATCCAAGCGATTATAAGAGTTACCGTCCAATTTCCCTGATTCAGCTAGACGTTAAAATTTTGTCAAAAATTTTGGCTAATTGATTAAGTACAGTTATAACATCTCTAATACATGCAGATCAGGTGAGGTTCATTCAGGGCCGCAGCTCTTCTGATAACATTAGGCATTTCATCAGTATCATGTGGTCAGTGGCAAATGATCAGACTCCGGTCGCTGCCATCTCACTTGATGCTGAAAAGGCATTTGATATGGTAGAATGGGATTATTTTTTTAAGATTTTGGAAATATACGGGTTCGGGAATACTTTTATTGGATGGATTAAGTTATTTTATAGACACCCGGTAGCGGCGGTACAAAGAAATGGATTAATTTCAGATTATTTTATTCTGGATAGGGGCACCCAGCAGGGTTGCCCTCTTTCCCCATTATTGTTCTGTCTTGCCCTGGAACCATTAGCAGCCACGATAAGAAGGGAAGATGATTTTCCAGGGGTGGTGGCGGGAGGTGTGGTGCATAAGCTTTTGCTTTACGCAGATTATATTTTATTATTTGTCTCCAACTCCACTAGATCTATGCCTTGCCTCCACAGAATTATTAATTCCTTTTCTTTTTTTCTTTTTTTCTTCAAATTTTATATATAATATATATAAATCAACATTTAAACCCCACAACCCCCCTCCCCGACCCCGCCCCCCCCCAAAAAAACAACCCTGTTGTCATATACATACATACATATACAAACATAAATACATATACATATATATATATATATATATATATATATATATATATATATATATATATATACATACACACACACACATAATAATCATACAAACTATAATACATTACTCTCTCCACACCCCACCCGAGAGCCCTCCAAAAACTCCAAATACCTGCCCCATTTCCAAACAAACTTATCCAAGCCACCCCGTCTTCTAGATGACACCTCCTCATAAGCTGCCACCCTCCCCACCTCCGTGCACCACTCCGGATATGGGGGCGCACCAGCTGACCTCCAACCCCTCAAAATAACCTGCCTGGCAATCATCACACATGTCAGAACCCAGTTCCCTATATGGCCATCCCCCACATCGATGACCACCCCATCGCCCAGAACACAAAGTCTGGGGCAAAACGAAACCTGAGTGCCCACCACATCGCACACAAAATTCTGAACCTTTGACCAGAATTTCTGGATCTCGACACACCACCAAAAAACATGGGCCATGTCTCCATCCTCCGATTGGCATCACCAACAGGTGGGTGTGTCTTTAAGACCATTTTATGAATTGTATAAGACGCACCCTTGCATCACTAGATGCAGACTTAATGTTTTTAAGAATCTTAGCCCACACTCCTTCCTCCAATGCCAAATTGAAATCTTTCTCCCATACTCTCTTGAGAGAAGTTAAGGCTCCGTCCCCCATACTCTGAATTAACAGGGAGTAGTACACTGATGCCTCATGACCTTTTCCAAAAGCCGCAATCACCTCTCCCAAAGCATCTGCCTCCTTAGGGGGATGTGTGCTACTCCCAAAAATAGTGCAAAGCAGGTGGCGCAGTTGTAAATACCTATAAAACTGAGGTCTGGGGATCCCAAAATGTTGGACCAAGTTTTCAAACGATCTCAACACACCACTTTCCTATAGGTCACCGAGTGTTGCAACCCCCCTAACAATCCATTCCGGCCAACAGAAAGGAGACCTGCCAATACACACTCTTGGGTTCTGCCATATGCTCGAGGCAGCATTTAAATAAGTGTCCAATTTAAACAATCTGGACACTTTAGTCCATACCGAGTGTAAATGCGAAATAACGGGGTGTAACTTAACTTTTCCGATTCGTTTGATAGAGATACTTTGTAATGGCGAAATAGGGGCAAGAACTGCCTGTTCAATAACAAACAAGGGAGGGGCTCTCTCAGGTGGAAGTGACCAGTGAGCCAAATGTCTGAGACTGAACGCATAGTAATAAAACAAAATCTTGGGAAGGCCTAGCCCTCCTTTGTCTATCGGCCTATGTAAATTATTAAAATGCAATCTGGGACGTTTACCATTCCAAATGAAGGACTTCGCTATGCTATCAAATTCCTTGAAATAAGAGAGGGGGACATCTACAGGGAGAGATTGTAGCAGGTAGTTAAATTTTGGAATACAATTCATTTTAATAACATTAACCTTCCCAATCATCAATAAATGTAATGAAGCCCACCTGCTGACATCACTCGAAAACCTTTTTATTAAAGGGTCAAAATTAACACTAACTAAATCAGACAAATTTGCTGGGAATAAAATCCCTAAATACTTAATGCCCTGTTTGGGCCACTGGAAGGCACCCGGCTGGAAAGCCGTTACTGGACAGTATGCTGTCAGAGCCAAAGCTTCGGATTTAGCCCAATTGACTTTGTATCCTGAGAACTTGGAAAAAGAATTAATAATTCTGTGGAGGCAAGGCAAAGATTTAGTAGGTTCAGAGACAAATAATAAAATATCATCTGCATAAAGCAGAAGCTTATGCGGCACACCTCCCGCCACCACCCCTGGAAAATCATCCTCCTTTCTAATCGCAGCTGCTAATGGTTCCAGGGCAAGACAGAACAATAATGGGGAAAGAGGGCAACCCTGCCGAGTGCCCCTATTCAAAGTAAAATAATCTGAGATTAATCCATTTGTTTGTACCGCTGCTACAGGGTGTCTATAAAGTAACTTAATCCAACCAATAAATGTACTCCCGAACCCGTATATTTCCAAAATCTTAAAAACATAATCCCATTCTACCATATCAAATGCCTTTTCGGCATCAAGTGAGATGGCAGCGATTGGAGATTGTTCATTCGCCACTGACCACATGATATTGATGAGACGCCTGATGTTATCAGAAGAGCTGCAACCCCGAATAAACCCCACCTGATCTATATGTATAAGTGATGTCATAACTTTACTTAATCAACTAGCCAAAATTTTTGACAATATTTTTACATCTAGTTGGATCAGGGAAATTGGATGGTAACTTTTACACATGTTTGGATCTTTGTCCTTTTTAAGAATCAGACTGATCCGGGCTCGTGTCATGGTTGGAGGAAGTTTTCCGTTCTTTAATGATTCAGTATAAACTTCTAACAAAAGTGGAGCCAGTTCTGTAGCATAGGATCTAAAGAATTCTGCGGCAAAACCATCTAAAACCACTTAATTACCTCGTCAAGCTCCTCCAAGGTTATCTCAGAATCAAGAGAGTTTTTTTGCTCAATCGTCAGTTTAGGAAGATCTAATGGTTCCACAAAGTTTCTAAAATCTTCATCAGTAGATGAAGACATGGAACTATAAAGATCAATATAGAACTCTTTAAAGGCATTATTAATATCAATGGCCGAGGTAAATATTTCACCACCAGCAGATTTCACTGAGGGAATGGTAGAAAAAGACTCTCTCTGCTTTATATATCTAGCCAAAAGCTTCCCTGCTTTGTCACCTGACTCAAAGTATGACTGTCTTGCCCTGAATAACCAAAACTCCACTTTCCGCGACAAAATAGTATTATATCTATATTTCAATCGGGTCAATTCTCTGAGGCCATCAGCTGACATACGGCGCTTCAGCTCTGCCTCTGTACTTTTAATATTTCCTTCCAACTCCACAAGTTCTCGTGCTTTGGATTTTTTGATGAATGAGGCATACTGTATGACAAGATTTTTACACATCCTGTGAAGCATCAGTGTTGCTCTAGGGGTCTTACACACGTTTGCTTCACTATGATCAAGGATTGAGTCCATCAAAAAATTAAAGTCTCCTCCCAATATTATATCATGAGGGGTGCCAGCGGTTTGCAACATCCCTTCAAGATCTATAAAAAAGCCCTGATCATCAGCGTTAGGTGCGTAAATATTGGCCAAAATCAACCTTTGCCCTTGAATTTCAGCTAAAACAATAATTACTCTTCCTAATTTATCTTTAATCTGCTTGAGACATTTGAATTGCAGATATTTATTTACCAATATAATGACTCCCTTGCTCTTACTTGTGCCAGCACTAAAGAAAACATGTCCACCCCATATCTTCCCAAATTTTTCAGCTTCCTGCGGGGAGAGATTTGTTTCTTGAAGAAACACTATATCATATTTCTTATGTTTAAGAAAAGTAATAACCTTCCTTCTTTTTATGGGGGGCCCCAACACATTTACATTCCATGTGGAGAGAGATAGTACACTTATATTAACAACTGACATATTGATATAATAGAAAAAATAAATTGTGTGCCAAAAACAAAATTATGAAGACCACATTCCCCATTAGTGAAACAATCAAACCCCAAACATCCCCCTGAACAAAACAAACAGAAAAAAGAAAAACGTGCGCATTAACCCCGCGCACGACAGCGCCAACCGGCGTCAATCCCTCTAAACTCAAAAGGTCCATGAACGCCCTCGAGTCCCCACAACAACTTTGCCATCGGATTGTTCAATTTTGCCTCACAAATTGTGAGGCAAAATTACATAACAGAAAATACTTTGTGAAATAAACCCAGTCAATAGGAAGAATGATTGAACACAAAGAATGTGTATATTCATTCACAGAACTGTCTCAAAGGTGTGATCTTCCACAAAACAAACAGAGCACAAAATAAATACTCTATTTAGGTGATCTTTGAATATTTAATCATTTTAATTTTTAAGCAGTCTAGCCCTTACTGTTTTATGACTATTATATTTTTTCTAAAACATTCCCTCGTACAGAAAATATCACGATCACTGACACCATTTTCAATCACTCCTTTCTGAGAAATATTCTTTTCATCAGACACCAAAAAAAGATCGATGATACTATCACCACTGTCCCAAAACCTTGTGGGATTTTTTATTATATGAGTTAAATTAAAGTTTTACATAATCTCCGTAGAGCATTATAATTCCCCCCTGTTCTTTTACTAACATCAGTATTAAAATACCCCATAATAATACATTCCTTTGTCAAAGCACCATTATAATTGTTTAAGGCATACTCAAGCCCCTCATAAAAATCATTTTGATTTGGTGGTTGATAACACACTCCAAACAGAATAGGCTTTGTTGCGGGAAGTGTTACATCAAGAAATAAAAATGCATGCACAGTGTTTATATAGAGCACATTTTCTATTGCGATCCTTTCTAATTATATCATAGTTTTCAGCACTAACTTCCTCATTGCTTATTGTCGAATCTAACCATGTCTCTGTTAAACATAAAATCTACACTTAGCAATTATTAAGCTACCACCTTGTAACAGGGGTAGGATGGGCAAGGAGGAGGCGGGAACTGGCTGAACAATCAAAGTAATATTTAATTTAAATACACGTATACACATACGGCAGCTGCGTGTGGCTCTCTATCTCCCGAACTGCCACATCCGGCTGCATTTATCCCTCTCCTCAGCTGATTAGCCTGATTGGGGGCCGGGCATGCGTAGATCAGAACTTTGAGGCTCCAAAAGCACATTAAAGCAGCATAAAAGTAATCCATGTGACAACAGTGGTTTAATCCATGTCTTCTGAAGGGATGTAATCAGTGTTAATGAGAAACAGATTTTTAATGTAAATCTCAATTTTCACTTTTTTTCCTTTTTGCTTTTGCCGATTCACATTCTTCGTGCATATCGCCACCTTCTGGGCAGGGAGGAGAATTTATTCAATATTGTTCTGTTTCTCACACACACTTTCATATCACTTCTGAAGACATTTATCCACTGAGTCATATGGATTACTTTTATGCTGCCTTTATGTGCTTTTTGGAGCTTCAAAGGTCTGATCATCATTCACTTGCATTGTATGGACCTACAGAGCTGAAATATTCTTCTAAAAATCTTTGTTTGTGTTGTGCAGAAAAAATAAAGGGGATCTATCCCTTTAAAGCTTTTGTTTAATATTTTTTTGCAATTCAATATGCTGTATCCTCCTGCTCATATACATTTAAGGAGAGAGTGGTCTAATGTCACAGACACACAGATAGTTTAGAGCTTTTTATTAAGAAAAACTGCCATACACAGCAACACTCTGTGTGTGTGTGTGTGTGTGTGTGTGTGTGTGTGTGTGTGTCACTTTCCTAATTGTATGTGTGTTTCATTCTTGAAAAGAAGTCCTTTTCATCAGAATTGTTGGAGGTATCATCTGGTGACTGGGAAGTGATCTCTTCTCGCAGATGGTCTCTGAAGTAGTCCTGCCTTGAAATTTAATGATCTTTAATTGCTGCTAAACTTTTTTTACAAACATACAATGCATTTTCCACATTTAAATTGTAAAATGACAGCACTGTGCTAAACAATACAACAATAGTATGGTTAAACTAATGCAACTTTGTGAATGCAATGGTACAGTATGGTTATTTGAGTTATATGATTATTCATATTATAAAACCATACTGCCAAACATTAAAGCAAGGGTCACCAATAATGAAAACATTAACCAAAAGGTTCACCTGTGTTCTCAGGAAGAGTATTCTTTATAAATGTCAGGTCAGTGCAGGTATTGGGTATTACAGTTCTAAACAATCTCTAATGCATTTTCTGCACACTGCACCATCACCCCCCACTTTTTTTTTCACCCTTTTTCTCCCCAATTTGGAATGCCCAATTCCCAATGTATTCTAAGTCCTCGTGGTGGCATAGTGACTTGCCTCAATCCAGGTGGTGGAGGATGAATCTCAGTTGCCTCCGCATCTGAGACCGTCAATCTGCACATCTTATCACGTGGCTTGTTGAGTGTGTTACCGTGGAGACATAGCACCTGTGGAGGCTTCCCGCTATTTTCCACAGCATCCATGCACAACTCACCAAGCGCCCCACTGAGAGCACGAACCACATTATAGCAACGACGAGGAGGAAACCCCATGTGACTCTACCCTCCCTAGCAACTGGGCCAATTTGGTTGCTTAGAAGACCTGGCTGGAGTCACTCAGCATGCCCTGGATTCGAACTCGTGACTCCAGGGGTGGTAGTCAGCATCTTTACTCGCTGAGCTACCCTGGCCCCCCACACCTCAGTTTTTAATAGGACTGTGAATGATAGGACACCATTGGTGAAATATGACCGTTTTGACGTTCCATATTGGAGCGTGTAGCAGAATGTGTGTGCAACTCATGCAATGAGTGCGTTCTCTTTTGTGAGAATGTTCTTATTGAACGTAATATACAGAAACAACATTTTGAGTAACATCCCGGTCCTGGAGGAAGGAAAATAATTAGGATGTCACAGACCACACAGGGTGGTGTGATAAGTAATGATTAATTTCCCTACTTAGTGAATTCAGGAGGGAAAATTGACTACAAACTGAGAGCAAGGTTGCTGCGTACGAACTGAATCGTGCAGCCGTGTCCAACCGTCTTTAAAACCCAGTCGGACATGGCCGTGTGAGCCCGCCCCTCATTTACGGAGTGGGAAAATGGCATATCGGCTCGCTCACTAGATGAGACTGAGCGCCGCTCACCACCGAGAAGTGGTTGTGCACAGTATTCAATACATGCCTCAGAGTGTGATTAGTAATGTGGAAGGAAATATACAGGATGTCACAGACCACACAGGGTGGTGACTGCATTCAATATACACACTTCAAGTATGATTAGTAATGATTAATTTCCACACCAAGTGAATATGGGAGGGATGAAAATAATTAGGATGTCACAGAGCACACAGGACGGTGATAGCATTCAATATACACACTTCAAGTGTGATTAGTAATGATTAATTTCCCCACCTAATGAATTTGGGAGGGAAGATTAATTTCAAACTGAGAGCACTGTGGCCGGCACTGGTGTCATGTAGCCATGTGGACCTGCAGTGGTGGCTCAGCGGTTAAGGCTCTGGGTTACTGACCAGAAGGTTGGGGGTTCAAGCCCCAGCACCACCAAGATGCCACTGTTGGGCCCTTGACCCTATCTGCTCCAGGGGTGCCATATCATGGCTGACCCTGCACTCTCAAGTGTGATAAATGATTAATTTCCCCACCTAGTGAATTTGGGAAGAAGAATTACTCTCAAACTGGGAGTGAGGTGGCTGGTGTATGAACTGAATTGTGTAGCTGTGTAGACCCGCCACACATCCATGGACCAGGAAAATGGGCGCATCGGCTTGTGCGCTAGATGAGACTGAGCACTGCTCGCCACTGGGAAGCAGTTGTGCACAGTACTCATCATTTTAGGAGGGAATCACTCGACAACATTGGACCATTTGCAGTCTCTGATGCTGCGAGGGATATGGCATCTTCTTCATCGTCACAACCGGCAAACGTAACGAGGTCCCGCGCTCCAACAGAGGACCGGAGCTCATTACACATATAATATATAGGTGAAGCCACTTCAAAAGAAGATCGAGGGGCTTGCAGGGCTTGAAATCCACCTCTGATTCATCTAGCTCAACCTGACCCCCCGCCGTGCCCCCTCGTGTGATCCCTCGAGAGTCACAGAAGGGGCAAGTGGGAGAGCGTGTGAGACGGAATTGTCCCTCAGAATGAGGTCGAAGCGATCCGAGAGTAAAGCATCTTGAGACTCATGCTCTCACAGTGAGGGCAATGTTTCCATAAGTACTGCTTCAGAGTGGCCACGGGCCAAACAACGAACACAGCTATCATGATCGTCTGACGACTGGATGTGCAAGCGGCCCTTTTGTGATATATATATATACTGCATATACACACAATATCAACAATAGCTTATAAGGATACAAAAGTCCTGCAGGGAATCAGGATGCTGAAGCGGCCTGTTCACCAGCGAAGCATCAAGAGGCGAGGTGGAGTAAATGTTCGCCGGAACACTGCAGGGGAGTGTTCTTCTCGTTGCCATGAAGATCCCGCCTGCTGACTTGTGTATGTCGACGGTGAAGTTGTAGAGGGCTTCTAGATGAGAGAGATGCTCGCAGTCTTGAAGGAAGAAAATTCTGAGGAAAAGAATTCTGTTTGTGTGCCCGCTTTTATACCAGACATCTTTGCACCTAAATGTGTGGGGCTTAAACACCATAGCCAATCTTACAATTTCCGTTATTGTAGAAGTGTTTCAACTAGGTCATGTAGAAGGACACTCCCATAGCGTCAGCTTAGTGACGCAATGTCAAGTGAACTGAATTGTAAGGGAACTTGAGGATGAAGGTTTTGAAGATCAGCCTTTATTTAAAGCTCTTGTCTGTTTTAGGAACCTCTGAGAAGACCAATATACCAGTTGTGGGAACCCATCCTTCTCTGGCTTTACAGCAGGAACATATTCCAATATTAGTTAGCTATATTTTATGTGTAATACAAGTCCTGTGCTCATTGAATATATTACATGATGCATTTTGTAGTAAGCAATGTTTAAAACTGTAAGTGTAATTACTGAACTGTAAGATTAATGATAAAGTGTGTTTGAAGTTCATCCAAAATTCACTTCAGGGGCTGTCAGGCTGGTATAGGCTTTAGTTGACCATAGTTTAGTGTCTATGTATTCCATTTTAAGAGACTGAAGTGATGCAGGCAGTGGTCATTGAAGTGTTACTCACTGTTTAAACTTGCATAGGCTGCATCCAGACTGAGAGGATGCAGGCAGTGGTCACTGAAATGCTGTCTGGCTGGTAGTTTGTAGTAGGTCATTATCTGTGGAGTCCCTTCTAGTAGACTGAAGTGATGGAGGAACTGGTCAGTGAAGTGTCCCTTGTTGACTGGTTGGTACAGGCTGCAGTTAGAAGTCACTGCTTAGCAACACATATGCAGTGTGGTTGGTACATAAACTGGACACAAAGCTGGATCTGACAGGCCCTGGTAACCTATAATGAGTATAAAAAGTTTAATAGGCTGTTTAATGTGAGGGGAATGTGTCATCCCTAACATTCACATGAAACCTGTGTTCAATGTTCTTTCTTTTTTCTGGGCAATAACAGTGAAAATTTTATTTTCATAAGGTATGTGGTTATTTATCAATTGTCTTAAAGGGGTCATGAAATGGAGAATAAAATTGTCCTTGATATTTAGACATAAAAGAGGTAACTGTACTAAAAAAAACATACTGTAAATTTCAGAACTCAAAACATCTTCCTCAGTCTAAAAAGAACATTTATATTTGCCACTCTGCTGAAACGTCTCATTTTGAAATATGTCTGTTTGTGACATCATGAAACATTGCTCATTTGTATTTACACATCCCACAACATGTGTCATTGCACCCTTAGCCCCACCCACTGGCACGCAATTCAAGTCAAGAGAACAGACCTTGTGTGGCTAACTGTTCCAAACATAACACCAAAGGGGACCCATCTGGACTATTTTGGATTCTTTTTTTATTTATTCACATGCACTAGACAGACATCTTTGACCACTTGATACATATCTTGTGCCGCTTTTAAAATATGCGGTGTCAAATTACAACTCTGAAAGGGAGAAGCAATTCTGTTTCATTCAGCTGCTGCCTCTTGTTGTTTTGAGCTTAAACGCATCATGGACGCATTCTTTCGCCTATCTGTGCTATTTTTAATTGTTTGTGTATGTAAACATAGGACGTCTTTGATGATGGACGTCTTGGACGATGGAAGTCTTTAACTGTTTTGATGTGTTTCTGCTGATGTGTGCCTCAGTGCACCTTCAGTATGTATGTGTGTATATGATTGTTTGATAGTTTATGGTGCTGAGTGTTAACAGTTGTGTTTGAGATGAACAGTTCAGTATATTCAGATGCAATGTGTTGGATGTGCTTATGTGTAAACCCTGCAATTTTGTTTTATAATGTTCTTCCGATTGAGTTTGCTAAAGGGGCTGCATGAAGTTATCCAATTAGAACAGTGGGCGTTTATGTTGAAGTTTTAAGGAGGCGCTTAGGTCAAAACCGAGCATTTCAGACAGAGGGCCAAAAGCAAGGTGGGAAATGATCATATATTACTAAATTGTGTGTTTTAATGCAAAAAAAAAAAAAAAACTTTTGATCACTAAAACTTTTGGTGAAGTCACATTGTAAAAATTCGACAGTAGAACTCATGACTATGTTTAATAGTGAAAGTAAGAGCATTTCCACATGCACAATGCGACGAGAACTTACAGCATTGGGACTAAACAGCTGTGTGGCCACAAAAAAGCCACTTGTTAGTGAGGATAATTGGAAAAAATGACTTCAATTTGCTAGAGAGCATAAAGATTGGACTGTGGAGCAATGGAAAAAGGTCATGTGGTCTGATGAGTCCAGATTTACCCTATTGAAAAGCAATGGGCGCATCAGGGTAAGAAGGGAAGTGCTTGAAGTGGTGCACCCGTCATGCATAGTGCCCACTGAACAAGCCTCTTGAGGCAGTGTTATGATCTGGGTTTGCTTCAATTGGTCAGGTCTAGGCTCAGCAACGTTATGCTGCAATAAAATGAGGTCAGCTGACTACCTGAATGTACTGAATGACCAGGTTCCCATCAATGGATTTTTTCTTCCCTGGCGGCACGGGCATATTCCAGGACAACAATGCCAAGATTCATCATGCTCAAATTGTGAAAGAGTGGTCCAGGGAGCATGAGGAATCATTTTCACACATGAATTGGCCACCACAGAGTCCTGACCTTAACCCCATTGAAAGTCTTTGGGATGTGCTGGAGAAGACTTTACGGAGTAGTTCGACTCTCCCGTCATCAATACAAGATCTCAGCCAAAAATTAATGCAACTCTGGATGGAAATAAATGTTGTGACATTGCATACGGTTGTCGAAACAATGCCACGACAAATGCACACTGTAATAAAAGCTAAAGGCGGTCCAACAAAATATTAGATTATGCAATTTGTTTTTGTTTTTTTTGTTTTTATTTGGCCAGGCAGTGTATGTGTGACTTTGTGTGATTTCAAACCCCAGTTTAGGAAATATTAATGTTGAAATCCAATGCTAAAGGAATTCCAATTGTAATACACACCTGCTGTTACTCTGCTGGTGCACTGGGACACATCATCAGTGATGTATCCTGTGGTCATTCAGTGTTTTGGGACTTTCAACATCAGACCTCACCCTTACCCAGATGGCCCAACCAGGGTTGATCAAGCTTGTGTCGGAGTAGCCCATACACTCCACGGTTTGCTCATTGTGATCCTGTAAATCCTCAGCAGCTTACCCCCTACAGTTTTGTTCTGTGCTTTCCACGCTTTGCAGCAGCACAGCTTTACGATGTCCTCGTACCTGGATTGCTTCCTCTCAAGGGCCTCTTCTATCCAATCTTACTAGGCACAGTGAGCTCCAGCATGACCACCTGCTTGGTTGACTGATAAGAGTACAATGTGAGGCCTGAGGGTGGTCTCTGTGATCTCCACTGGAAATCTTAACTATTTCCTAGGTTGACTTTCAAGTACCATTTGTTGGCAGTCAAGCTTTATTTACAATCCTTCGCTGAAAAATGTGATGGTAGTGCTCTTTGTTGTTCAGAAGCACTTGATGTTGTTAAAGGCAGTAGCAATGGTGTTTCGGGGATTTCCTGTAGCACCTGGATCCTGGCAGCTCCTGGATTGGGACAGCAGCTCAGGACATGTTCAAGCTTCCTTTCCATTGGCATAGTGAGCATGCATTTGTTTTCACTTTGTTGCAGATAAAGAGGTTGATTGGGATTGGTTGTATGTCAAAGATGGCCTGTACCAGGATGCTGATATGCTGGGGCATTGCTTTCCAGAGTTCAGGCCATGTGACCTTTCGTGCTGCTGCTGCTTCCCACCTTACCCATGCCCAATGCTGTTTCATTCCAACCATCCTGCTGACTTGTGCCTCTTTAACCCGTGCTCCAACTTCTTGTTGAATCAGCTTGTGCCTTTCCTTGCCTTGGGTCTGTCTGTAGTGCACCAGCTCTTTATGCTGCATTCTACCTGTTCCACTGCAGCCAGTGCTCTCCACTTTTGCCCTGTTTCTACCTCGATGCCAGCTTCTGAGTCTTTGGGATCAATGGAGTCCCTGTACTGCATGGCTTCAATTACACAAGCCAAGATATACTCCTGCTTAATGCTACTGAAGTCTGAGTTTGGTCTGGTGACCATAGAAAGTAATGTTACTGAGGCTCAGAGGTAGGCCCAACCACAGCTGGAGTTAATGGTTTACTCCCCTCTCGATACTCTCCACTGTTAATGGGACCTCATAAATTAGGACGGCTAGAGGATGTGTGGGAGGATTCTATGCTGGTATAGCCATGCTTTAAACTTTCCAGTTAGGCCTGACTTGAAGACCAACCACCAACCAGGACTCCAGAGTCTGGTTGGTTGCCTGGATTGACTGAACTCCTTCCCTAGGATTTTCACCAGCTTCTCAGTAATAAATGGTATAGGGATGGTGCTGATGTTAAAAATGAACTTCTCAAGCCCCTGCGAGATGCAACTGGCACCAATGATGTTGTCACCTTCAGGTTATCCATTAATATTCTTATCAGGGCATGCCACACCCTAGACTTAGACAAGGGGCCTCTGCAGTCCAACCCTGCACCTTTCACCAACATGGTAATTGACAAGACGATGAGGATAACTGACATTGTACAGCCATTAATAATGCCTTTTTCCAGGTGATGCCATTCTGATGTTATGTACCCAGTGGTGACTTTCAAATAGAAACTATTTGAATCATCCAGTATGAGATCCAAAATCATGTCTGGAACATGGTGATGATCGAAAGTTTCCTTCACCAGCTTGTGAGGAACTGACCCAAAAGATTTGACCAGATCCAATCAAAGCACCACAAGGTCTCCTCTGCCTTCCTGCCTAATGAGCTGGGTAACTACTCCTATGTGTTCAAGGCATCCAGGCACATTTTGAACCCTACCTGTCTGCACTGTAGTGTCGACGTTCTTGTTCTTGAGGAGGTACTCTGTCAGCCTTCAGGACACAATACTGAAGAATATCTTGCCTTCAATGCTGAGCATGGAGATGGTCCTGAACTGCTCAATGGCTTGAAAATGTTCCTTCTTGGGAATCATGACTCCCTTCTGTTCATGAACCCAAATTATTTGGAGCTCTTCTTTGTTCTTTCACTCTTCTTTCTCATATGCCATTCTGCCCTGCCTAGGTTCAGCTTCTTTCTCAGCTTCTGTCTCTTCCACTCACTTGTATTCTTGCTTAAGACTTCTCAACTCTTGCCTCAACTGGTGAATTTGTTCCTCCCATTCCTGGTGTGCACTGTCCTGGCTGGCTTCCTCTCCTCCACTCTGAACTTTTCAGCCAGCAGACTTATGATGATTGCCAACATGGTCTGAAGATGTTCGTCTGCACCTCCTTTCTCTGTTGCTTCAAGACCTCTGTTCATGTCTTAATTTAACTGATGTTCAACAATGTTCCTGTGTCCAGCCCGGGGTTAAAGCTTTAGGCACTTGATAGGTTTCGGCTGTTTTGGATTGCTCCAGGCTTAGCTACTCCTCCGTCTCACCAGGGGAGACCCATGTGCCTTGTGCTGCCTGCTCCTACCCCAGGCATTTCATCTTGGCCTGGTGGATCTTCAGGCCATGCAAGTTTTTGCCAATCTTGCCACATTTTCATATAGCACTCGTAGTCCTTGTTTTGTTTGCTAGGTTCGTCATTGGTTATTGTTAAGTCTGTCCGGGTTGGGGTGCTTATAATAATTTGACAATAATTTGCTGCATATGTAACAAAATTTAACTTTTATCAATATTTCAAAATTACAAAATCAAAAAAGTATGTAATAATAACATAAGCACTGATATTGACATTGAATCTAACACTCAGAATTGTTAAATCATGTTTTTTTTTTTCAACAAATAATTTTGTGTTCTTTAGCATTTATTTCCTTTTTCAATTTTTAAACACAATTATGTTACTCATATGTCATTTTTAAAAAAAAAATTTTTTTATACCTTTATTGTTGTCATGGATTCACATTCATCTTTTAATTTAGTATAATTTTTAGTGATTTATCTTGTTTTTCAAAACTTTTTGGTTGGTGTTTATCTGGGTGTATTTTCGATTGTGTACTCTTAGGATTGCCTTAATTTAAAATAAAACAGTTTACATTAAATCATTTTATGTTCTTAAATATATGTTCAAAGATCTACCTGCTGAATAAACTGACTCATAAGTTTATGATCATTCTTTTCCAGATCGGTGTGACGTTTGCTATAGTGTTTGGTGTGATTTTATACCGAATATCAACCAAAGCGGCGCTTGCTATGAGCTCCAACCCTATGACCCGCTCTAACGTCCGGCTGACCGTTAAAACCACTGCAGCCATCATTAACCTGGTGGTCATTCTTATTCTGGATGAAGTGTACGGGGCTGTAGCGCGCTGGCTTACTGTTCTTGGTCAGTCATATCATTTACTAGCAGTGTTCACTCACACAGGACTCATACTGCATCACTGACTACAAAGGCCTTTTCACACCAAATGCAAATCTTCGCTGCAATTAACATTTCGAATAGAAACAATGGATTCCTAACAAGCCAATCACACCTGGAGAGAACATTTGAGATAAAAAGCAGTTACCAAAGCACAGAACACTGTTTTGACCACTGACATTAAACCCCGAAGAAGAAAGCAACATAAACAAAAGAGTTACGATCAAATAATTGAAAATGATTTTGCTGAATGTCTAATGTCACCTGTGTGATGACCTTTCATAACATTTATGTTCAATTAAATGTCACAGTATAGACTTTAAAGTTTAGTAGTAACACAAGTACAATGTTGTACCATATGAAAAACCTCTGCAATACTCGACATCAAAGAGCATAAGTTTACAGCCCTGCATTTAATTTATGTTGCACGGGAGAGGGGAGCGATTTCCCGGGCATGCTGTCAAACGGCTGCTTACCATACTGACCCCTGCCCATGTATATGTGTGTTAACTGTTCTAGACAAAAATGATTAGGATTGTTCAGCTGCATGCTGGCTGTTTTTATTCTTCCGTTTTTAAACTGCCAAAAGTTATCACCTCGTAGGTTAATTTGGCTTGCAAGCGAACCCATTCAAAATTTATTACAAAATATAAGAAGGAAATATACGGTTGTTCATTCAAATGTTGATGAAATAACTGCTAAATATGCACATCTGTCATGTGACCCTGTTTTGTTTCAGCCAGTATAGACCTTTGTCATGCCTGTTTGGTCACTTGTTTGATTCATTACTTATCAGTTAACCGGTTAATAACCCGTTAATGCTGGTGGTTAACCGGTTAAAAGAATTTGCCAAAATTTGCATCCCTAGATGAAAATAACCATGATACAACTTCAGCTCCTGTATCAGTCTGTGGAACTCCCCTCAAGAACGGGGTGAACCCATTATCCACGCCTTTTTCTTCCACTTTCTTTGTTGAGCAAAATGACAATAAACTCATCATCGTTGCTGCTTAAAAAGAAATACATCTTCTTTTTTCAGCTTGCAAGAGAACTGGCTTGCTTGCTAGACTCTCGTATTGTGATTCCATGGTTGTTTTGCGAAGTTTTAAGTAGTTCTTCCTCTCCTCCGTCATAGGCGGAGGCAGACCAGCTCAAAGGTGAGTTGAGCCACCTACCATACAGGGGTAAAATTGCTTGTTGATTAGTGCATCTGTTGTAAAGGCGTGAATGTGCTAATGGCAAACATTCGCGTCACTTTCTATGTGATAGTACCATTCAATGGTGATTCGTAGGGCTGGGTATAAGCACAGATGCCCCAATTGGATTCACAAGACCTCAATTCGATTCAATCCGATTCGAATATCGATTAATCAGACATTGAAAATTCAGTACTACTAACTGGAAAGATGTTTCTAAAGCTGTACATGGAACACCAATTTAAAAATAACTGTTTCCTGTTTTCTACAGGATTCTGAGTAACGGGGGAAACCTGTAGACCGCCCCCTCAAATTTTGTATATAGCCCATATATAGCCCCTCTCTCTCTCTCTCTCTCTCTCTCTCTCTCTCTCTATATATATATATATATATACACACACACACACACACACACACACACACACAGCAGATTCAAGATTCTACTTATTACTGGTGGTCTTCACTATAAGATTATAATACATTTTAAAGCTACTAAAATAACCCAGCCAAGAGCAGTGAAAGGATTTTTCGTTTCCTTGTTGTTTGATTATTATTAATGACATGCTAGACAGCGACGGAGCTGGAATTAGACATTTATAATTTAAATATTTTGATACAACTCAGCCTTTTTCCACTGTTTACATTTACTTTAGAAATAACTCTCTGTGTTTACATTCATACCTCGATAAGTCACCAGATGGGTATTTTGACAGAATTTTTAAGCATTTTTGAGCATTCTTGCGCGAATCCACATCGCGAGCACTCTTGGAAATCACACACACACACAAAAGCCGACGAAAAGTTGTACTCTGTCAATGTGCTACACGGACAGATTTAGCTGTTGCGTACCTGTTAGCTGCAGACCACGTAAGCCTGTGGATTAATGCACCCCTGATCTGCACATTGTTTTGCAGCGCCATTGCTAAACAGCAGTGCAGGAAATGCTGAGAGAGAGATATCTAGAGGAGAAGCTAGTAATAAAAGGATTCACGTTAATCAGACCCAGTACACAAAGATCGATCCATTGATTTCAGAAACGATATAGAATCGACCGAATTAAAAAAACAAAAAAACAATTAATCGAAAAATCACATTTTCGTGTCACCTCCGGTGTGAAAAGGCCTTAAGTTGTAAAAAAAAAAAAGCACACATATGATTAAATATATTTCACAAGGCATAATGCATAAAACTTGATGGTTTGATTTAAAATGTATTAGATTTTTTTGAAATATATATATATATATATATAGATAGATAGATAGATAGATCGATAGATATGTGTATATATACATCAATCAGCCGCAACATTAAAACCACCTACCTAATATTGTGTAGGTCCCCCTCATGCTGCCAAAACAGCGCCAACCTGCGTCTCAGAATAGCATTCTGAGATTATATTCTTCTCACCACAATTGTACAGAGCGGTTATCTGAGTTACTATAGACTTTGTCAGTTCAAACCAGTCTGGCCATTCTCTGTTGTCCTCTCACATCAACAAGGCATTTCCATCCACAGAACTGCCACTCACTGGATGTTGGCACCATTCTAAGTAAATTCTAGAGACTATTGTGCATGAAAATCCCAGGAGATCAGCAGTTACAGAAATACTCAAACCAGCCCATCTGGCACCAACAATCATCCATGCGATTATCTAATCAGCCAATCGTGTGGCAGCAGTGCCGTGCATAAAATCATGCAGATACAGGTCAGGAGCTTCAGTTAATGTTCACATCAACCATCTGAATGGGGAAAAATTTGATCTCAGTGATTTGGAGCATGGTATGATTGTTGGTGCCAGATGGGCTGGTTTGAGTATTTCTGTAACTGCTGATCTCCTGAGATTTTCACACACAACAGTCTCTAGAATTTACTCAGAATGGTGCCAAAAACAAAAAACATCTAGTGAGCGACAGTTCTGCGGACAGAAATGCCTTGTTGATGAGAGAGATCAACAGAGAATGGCCAGACTGGTTTGAACTGACAAAGTCTACGGTAACTCAGATAACCGCTCTGTACAACTGTGGTGAGAAGAATATCATCTCAGAATGTTATTCTGAGATGCGGGTTGGCACAGTTTTGGTGACGAGGGGGACCTACACAATATTAGGCAGGTGGTTTTAGTGTTGTGGCTGATCGGTGTATATATATGTATGTATGTATTATATTTATGATTTCTTTATGTGAAGTCAAACTTAATTTTATCTTGGTCTTCTCAGAGGTTCCTAAAACAGATAAGAGTTTTGAAGAAAGGCTGATCTTCAAAACCTTCATCCTCAAGTTTGTGAATGCGTTCACTCCGATCATATACATTGCATTCTTCAGAGGCAGGTAAGTATTTTCACTAGACTCACACAAACCTTCCTAAAATGATAAAGAACTCCACAGTTCTGCACCATATGCTTTCTGCTTTCGCATTATACAGTTCATTATACTATAATGCATAACACATCATTAGTTAATTTACATTCAAATGAAGCTTTGAGTCATGTATTCATATTTATTTGTTCTTGAATTACCGATCTGTACTACATTATATAATGTTTGGCAATGAATGAATCATGTTAAAAGTTTTGTTATTAGTGTTAGACTATTTCATACTAATTATAAGCAAGTCTTTATGATGATAGTGATGCTGACCTCTGATCATTGTTTTACTGTACAGACTTGGTGGATGTCCAGGCAGTTATCTTTATGTGTTTGAGTCCTATCGTATGGAGGAGGTAAAAACACAAACACAATATCAGTAGTGAAAGATTTTTAGATGTTGATGTAGTGTGTGAAATGATGAATTTGATTATGTGATATGTGCTCTGTATCAGTGCGCTCATGGTGGCTGTCTGATGGAGCTGTGCATTCAACTCAGCATCACTATGCTTGGCAAACAACTTATCCAGAACAACCTGTTTGAGATTGGCACCCCGTGAGTATCACAAACACTACATTAACAAACATTTAATCAAAGCATTTAATCGTTTATATAGGTTATATGTGTGTCTCTTTAGAGGGTTTTTAAGGGCATGTTGAAAGTATTTTGTGTTATTTATTGTTTGGGTGTTGTTTGATTGCAGTAAACTGAAAAAGTTGATCAGGTTCATCAAATCCAAGCGAGGTTCTTTCCAGGAGGAGGAATATGAGAAGAAATTACAACGTTATGAGACAGATCATTTCCTAGAGCCATTTGTTGGTCTGACACCAGAGTATATGGAGATGAGTGAGTCTGTTTTAATCTGTTCATAAACTAAATCATTCAAATCACCGTACTGTATAAACTCTGTTTTCTGTCAATTTCAGGATGCTAGTGTGATTTTACATCATATTTGGCATGCATTAACAGTACGGCTATAGACTTTATCCATGTTTTGTTGCCATTACCCACCATAATCATGGATGGGATGGACTGTTTACTACTAATAACACGTTTTACCAAATAGCAAATGGTTTTTGGTGATCTTAAAAAGCAGGTTATAATCATTGTATCATTTCAAAAGATTTCAGCTTAGAGCATTTTTGTGATGAAAAGGTAAACCTGAAAGCACAAGCCCTGATAAGAGAACAGTATTTACACTGAAATAGAGCAGACTGAGAGTGTCGCTAAGAGTGAGATGGTTCTTATTAAGAACTTACAAGAGGAACTGATGAGACAGACTGCTCATAGAGCTTCAACATTTACATTTAGCTTGTATCAAAATAAACTAAAGTACAGCAGTATGACAAGGGAAGGTTCCTTATAAAAAGACAGTAAGTGTTGTTTTTCTGTTTTTGCAGTAATCCAGTTTGGGTTTGTGACTCTGTTTGTGGCATCTTTTCCATTGGCTCCTCTGTTTGCTCTTCTGAACAACATAATTGAAATCCGTCTGGATGCAAAGAAATTTGTAGCAGAGCTCAGAAGACCAGATGCAGCCAGAGCCAAAGACATCGGTCTGGATTTACACTCATCTCTGTTCTCACTCAAATACTTTGCATTAACAAATAAAAATCATGTGATAAAACCATAAATAGCTTCACATAACATTAATAATTATGTCTTGGCATGATTCAGAGGATGTATTTTAAGTTAACACCTCACACTCTTGGTAAATTGAGAAATTTCACTGTATTCTCTTTGTGTTCACAGGAATCTGGTATAATATTCTCAGAGGAGTTGCAAAAGTGGCAGTTATTGTCAATGTAAGGCTGCTTATTTGTTTTGTGCATATTTTATCAAAGAGGGGAAAGTTTAAAGTTTTCTCAGTTTTTCCAATCCTAATAATATGACTTAACTGTAACAGAATGTCATTAAGTCAATTCTTCTGAATGATGGTAAAACATCTTGATTTAAAATAAAAAATCATATTGGTTATATGCATAGATTCACAAGTGATTTCATTATGTTTCTTGTAGGCATTTGTGATCTCCTTCACTTCAGACTTTATTCCACGACTGGTCTATCAGTACATGTACAGTCCAGATGGGTCCATGCACGGCTTTGTCAACCACACGCTCTCATACTTCAATGTCAGCCACTTCCAGAACGGCACTGCCCCACTCGAGCCCTCCTACCTGGGCTTCCATGTGGAGATATGCAGGTATGGCAAAAAGAAAGCTGTACAAAACTAATTTATTCAGCTATTTACATTAGATTACTATTTATATAAATGACTAATTACATTCAGCTGCTTATCCTAATATTTGAGTGGACCCATTTTTTAAAAACTCAATAAAAAATGTCTCTTTCCTTGAAAGGTATAAAGACTACAGAGAACCTCCATGGTCATTAACACCGTATGAGATCTCGAAAGAGTTCTGGGCTGTGCTAGCAGCCAGACTAGCGTTTGTCATTGTGTTTCAGGTCAGTGTCTGAATTATGTGTTTGTTACTTCCGCCATGCTAACTGTTTACTCTCAGCAGCAGTTGATTTATCTTTTTCCTTTAGGGCTTCATACAACCATAAGAAAAATAAAAAAGAGAGAGAAAATGCATAAAATAATATTTGTGCTGTCACATTTTTAGCAATATCTTTGGGCCTCATTCATGAAATCTCTACATAACGAATTTGTATATATCATTCATAAAACCATTGTTAAATTGTTGCATTCAATTCAATGTATCAGTTTATGAAAGAATGGTTTTATGAATAATTTTCTCAAAAATGTAGGCTTGTATTTAGGGCTGAATGATCTAGACAAAAAATCAAATTGTGGTTATTTTGAAAAAGATTGCGATTGCAATTTGAACTGCGATATGATTATTAACATAAAAAATGTTAATAAAAAAACAAACAAATATTTACCAAAAGTAAGTCATGGGCAAACATGCTCTTCTGCCAGTAGAAATACGAAATATTTAAAAAAGTTCACATTTGAGTGGGGGAAAAACAGATTCACATCACCTTCCAATTGTATCTCTTTACTGTGTACCTATTTGTGGTCCACTTTGTGATAGGGTTTCAGACACTTTTCACTATTATTTTTTGGAACCAATAGATAAATTATTATTAAGAAATTATTATGGAAATATATATTTTTATATAATTCTACTTATACAACTACTACTTTTACTACTAATAATAATTATTATTATTATTATAAAACATTAGCATATTTATGAACTAATTTCATGCACTAATTTACACTTGCAATGCGGCATTGCTATGCGTCCCGGTTAAACTCTTAAGCCTTTATTTTGGTGTAGCTTTTATTTTGACGGAACATGAAGGAAGATGTTTGTTTGTAGTTTAGTTCACAATGGCCGTTTATTGTAGAGAAATGCTCTCATCCACTCTTCTGACCACAAAAATTCCAGAGTTATGGGGTTGCTTTAGATTTGGATAGTAACTTTTAGCAGCAAAGCATATGGAAACACGGAAAATGTGCAATTAGTTAATCTAGAGCACTGTAAATTTAACATGCTCAACTCATTAGCCTCAGGTGTGCTTTGAGTATTTGTACAGAAAACAGATCTTCACACATACAGTTCTAATAGAAAATACTTGGTTTTATTGGGATTAATACAAATGTACAGATACTTATATCGCTTGGCGTAAGCCCCGTCCTAGGGTTCAGCACTCGGATACTTGCTTGAACCGTCAGATCCTGCTGGAAGCGATGACGGCAGGGCAGCAGAGCTTACTACCACCCAGGATGGGACCTAAAGTGGTGATGATGGGGTGGAGGAGGGTGAAAACAATGGAATTATGCCAACAATTAGAGACATCTGAGCGGACTTATAAAGCAGAGGCTGTATTGTGATTGGATGAGATGCCTGATAGAATGAATACCAAGATCTTCCTGCTAGAACTTTACTTACACTAACATTTCTATCAAAAAAGACTCGGGATCATTGGGATTAATACAAATGTAGAGATACTTTTGGTGTAATAATTTTGGCCTATGGTTTGGCGCTCGGATACTTGCTAGAACCGTCAAATCCAGCAGGAAACGATGACGGCAGGGGAGCAGAGCTTACCCCAAATGAAAAAAGAAACTAATTTATAACTTATGCCCCCCAAAAAGAAAATACAATAAATTAGACTCAGGATAACAACCAGGTCTTTTGAAGGTGAGCGACAAATCTGAAAGAAGAAGAAATATAAATGAATGATGCAAACATAAGCTTGTATATGACTGTACAAATGTACTACTGTTGTGCCATACACTGCAGAAGGGTAGGCTAGCTTATGATAATTTTTTAGCCCCTGCAAATGGGTGAGCCTTGTTTGTGCTATATCTTTAAAAAAGGGTAAACAATGCTTGTGACTGAGCCTTTCCTTTGTGATTGAGCCCTTAAGAAAAGGCTGGGCATGGTTTGTGCAATACCCCTGCAAAGGACAAACAACGTTCGCGTTTGAGCCCTACGATAAGGGCAGTGTTGCTTGTGGAATACCACTGCAAGGATAACAGCATTTTGCGTTTGAGCCCCATGATAAGGGCAAGCATTGTGATAAGGGCGAGCATTGTTTGTGCAATACCCCTGCAAAGATAAACAATGCTTTGCCTTGTGAAGGGAGAACAAATGCTTTATTTATCAACCACATTTGCGATGTCGTGGGACACTTAAAAAAGCATGACCTGAAAGACATGCCGCAGTTGCGGAACCTGGAAAGCACATTTGCACTGCTTAGAAGCTGATCTGAGCCGATAGCAGAAAACACACTACAGCTGCAGCACCCGGACAGCACCTTTGCGCTGCTTAGATGTTCTGAGCCGATAGCAGAAATATGCCACAGTTGTTGCACCTGTTGTTGACTTCATTTGCGCTGCTTAGGACAAGGATTGAGCCAAGTGCCAACTACCATCTGCCAATAAGACTGGCGTGATTCTAAAGGCCTTTAGAGATCATCACAACCCAGACCCTGACACAGAGTACTTATAATGTTGTACATGAACACTGGATCCTGATTCCCCAATGAGAAGTAACTCCAGGCATGCAAACACTGGTAAACAAATGAGCAATGACCTGAACTCGGTACCCGCACAACGCAACTGCCACTCCATGCACGAGTGAAAAATATGAGGCATTACGAGGCATAGCATGTGATGTGAAAACAACAGAAGTATGCCAACAATGAGAGACAGCTGAGCAGGCTTATAAAGCGGAGGCTGTATCGTGATGGGATGAGATGCCTGATAGAATAAATCCCAAAATCTTCCTGCTAGAACTACAGCGCATGCAGACCATTTATTTGTTTGATTAAATTGCAGCCCTTGCGGCAATTTCGATTTTATTTCGAATAATCGTTCAGCCATACTTGAATTGCTTAATTGAGGCCTAATGAGTCTAAAACATTCATTCTTTAGGACATGAAGTTTGAGAGTAAAGCCTGTGTTTACATTTAAGTGTCACTCCTCTTAAGTTTGTGTATCCTGTAATATAATGAGTGGAAGAGGTGACAGATCAGCAGATTCATGTGTTTGTGTGTCTCTTCTGGCCCTGTGTAGAATGTGGTGATGTTGATGAGTGACATAGTGGACTGGATCATTCCAGATATTCCTAAAGACATCAGCTTACAGATCCACAAAGAGAAAATCCTGATAATGGATCTGTTTATGAAGGAGGAGCAGGGAAAGACGCAGACCCTGGACAGAGTGTTGTACAGCGGCTGTAAGGAGACGAGTCCTCTGACACGCTCGCGCTCTATTTCACACACGCCCTGCAAGAACTACTAACATTAGCACCCGTGTGGTTGCTTTCTATCATTACATTCCACTGACAAATCCCAAACATGCTACCAGGTCGAAAAGACACCCTGTCACGACATAATGCATAATGAACATTTCTCATGTTTCTCGAAGTGTGATATGTGTACTCTACATTTCTTTTTGTCATACTGATTTTCTCTTTTCAATAGACGTCTCACACCGCAGTGATCTTTACAGCTGAGGAAAAAGCTCCAAAACAAACTTTACGCAAGTATGTCAATTCAGATGCTACACAAGCTGTATTTTTGTATTTTCTGTCATTTCCAAGCGCAGTTCATAACGCGGATATGCTTTCAATTCTCTGCAAAGCCGCAAGGGGTGCTATAGCAGGCATTAGCTTAAACCAGTGCTCTTCAACTACTTTCTTGCGGGGGCCAGATTATCCAGAGAAAAACTTGATGGGGGCCAAACTTTTTTCCATATTTATCTTAGCTGACATTTTCAATGTAACTTACATGTTAACACGGAAGACGAAACTTAATGCTATTAATACTGTGCGTTTATTTACATTAAAATATTCATGGGTATTCAATTAATATTTTTTATGGTCTGGAAATAAATTCTTTCTAAAGATCTGGCTGAAGAACAAATATGACCTCACACCCTCAACTAACAACAAATAGGTTTTGATGAACTCTCCATTGAAAATAAAAAAATGTAATGATAATTTTAACAATGCAGGGCTATTGTTTACAAATTACGAAAACCTTGGTAGAACATTTAGATCTGATAAATTCTGTATCTTTGTCGCTATTTTCTTAAGTGGGTTGATATTGTCAATGTAATATAGAACTGTCTTTTTACATAAATTCAGTCAGAAATCAGAATTCAGTCAGAGGGCCAGATTGAACTTTAAGTTAGTTAAACTGTCAACATATTTATAGCTTATTGTTCCCGATTTACCCAGTTTAATGGCACATTTGAATGTTAGGGTCTGTTTCCCCCTTGAGTACTAAGATTTTTTTTTTTTTTTCCACCACAGTACCACGCTTACAATTTGCATCTGCATTTGCATACTTGCGTCAAATATGCTTCTGTCCAATGAGCTACTGTTTGTAAAAACATACATTGTTCTTCAAATCAATTATCCTAAAAAACTACATATTAAAAATGTGTTATCCAGCACTTCATTTTAAGAGACAAAACCCCAAACAGATTGCAGAGTTGTTCTAATACACAGCAAAGCTCATATGAAGCAATATTTATCTTAAGAGATCATGGTATAAAAACTAAATATATTTAATAATTTATCAGTATGAAGTTAAAAAGGGCTACTTGATTTGTTTTCAGTTTGACATTTCAGTATTTTGTATATTTCAATATGTTTGAGCTCCTGACGGTTTTTTCCTGGGATTTTTTTTATTGTGTTGATCTCTGTTCTATGTAATTTATGTGGAATATTTTCAAACCTATACACAAAGCCTTATCATTTGAGTCTGTGGGATTTCATAGACAGGATCTATTATATAAGACACATCAGGTTTAATGTCTAAATCAGTTGTCTAAATAATTTACTTAAATGATTAAATTATTGTAACAAATTAAAAGCAAATCAGTGTAATCAGAAAACAACAGTCAATGATTAAAACATGAAGTCCCATTTAGCATTACAAATGAGTAATCTGATACATTTTAATAAAACAATATTTGTCATTTTGAAACATCCTAACTTACGTAAATGTGGAAACAACAACAAGCGAATTTTATTAGGTGGCTTTTAAATGTTTAGTAAGTGATAAAACTGTCAGACAGCCTGTGTCTCGGAATAAAGTAAATAATGTGTTGAACCGTGATCTCTTCTGTTTTATTAGATGCATAGATGCCTCAAACATTTGATGAATATTTCATGTTATCACATATTTTATTGCCTTGGTGTTTTTCTAAAATGGTGTTTTTCTATTGGCTTTCATTATTTTCTACATCTGATGCTTTCATATTTAATGGTGCTTGATAGAGTCTTGAGCTAATGAAGTGTAAGCAAACATAAACATTATGGATCATTATCTGAGACATTATGACGTCAGTCTTCTAACGGTTTTCATTCACATTGTGTTCATAAAGTGCAACAGACTTGAAAAAAACATCAATTCCATTTTAAATCCAGTAAAGTTTAAGCTTTGATACAGAACCATTCACATAGACTATATTATCCTCAGATTTTTGGGTTTGATCAACATTTAATAAACGTAAAAGCAAATGCAGCTCAGCCTCATGAAAACCACATAAAGACACAAATGAACTGAATGGGATTTCATGCTCCAAATATGAAACATTTCTGTGCTCTGATAGTTTTTAAGGTTTGGGGCAGAACAATGTATTGTATCAAATATTTTACAATGTCGAATATTTTAAGTATGTTTATTATTTACATATGTCTACTCAACATAAATTCTTATTGATATACTGTATATCTTCTGTTTGCTTGCCTTACACCAGACACTTTAGGCTATAGTGAATTGTGTAGCTGTGCACTGTAATGTAACTATATAGAACTCTTAATACAAATAAAGTGGTCTGCATTAGTTGTCAAATAAATGTTGTTTCTCAAGTTTGTGCCACTTACATATTAAAAATGGCATTTATATTGTTATGTGATATCAACTATATTTAAGTGCACTCAGTAATTTTTTCATCATTAAAAAAGTTTAACTCCTAAAGACATAAATTGTAATTTTGCAATATATGTAGAAAATCATTACCACTCACATTATAATGAAGACTCCAGTCATATCAGTAACCTTATAAAAGCTGATTTATTCTACAGAGACAGTGGCGGAACTAGAGTTTTATTCATGGGGTGGCCAGGGGGTGGCCAAGTCTAATTAAGGGGGTCCATAGACCATGACAGAAAATTAGTGTGTAGCCCTAATCTGGCATCTAAGGAGCATGAATGAATCCCATGATTGCTGATTAGAGGTAGAAGTGATAATTCACTTAACCCGGAGTTCTTCAATGTGGCAGATAGTGTGGTCCAAAAGGGTTACTTCACTAGAATTCGTTAACGTACTATGTAAAATTAGTGCCTCTACCTCGGAACTGCAGCTCAATTTCTTTCTCTCGCACACACACACACACACACACACACACACACACACACACTGTACTCATACTGGAGAGACTTAGGTCACTCTGTTTTCATGAATATATAATTGGGGTCTATAAGTGTTGAACATCCAAAATATTTTCAGAAAATAAAGCTTAAGCACCAAGGAGACAAGAAAGCATTTGTGTTTTCCATATATTGCATAAATTATTTACAAAAAAATAAATTTATAAAAAACATTTTGGATTTGGGGAGGTGGTTAAATATGATTCCTATCTGTCACTCACTCGACGTTGTGTCGATGTAGTGACACTAGGAGTCACTCTTGGGAGCCCCAAACACCTCTGCTTTTTTGAAAAAAGGCCAATGAGAATTGGCGAGTGGAATTTGCATGCCACTCCCCCGGACATACGGGTAGACCCGTCTCATGGCCGGCCAACAAGAACTTGAGGAATGCTTCGAAGCACCCCTGAGACGGGCGACCCAGGGGCAAGGAGACCCACTTCTCTGGAGCTGGTGAGCAGACCACTCCATACCCCGGAGAAGAATCTTTTGTTTCATTTTCATTTAATTTCGGCACATGTCCAAGAGGCTGCAGTACCCAAAAATTCAACAAAAGAGCGGTTTTCTTGTTCCCTGGGTCACATGTCCGGTGCGCACGGCCGTCTTCACGACCACCGTCCACCGTTCCATCTTCGCAGGTATGGCGCTCCAGCGGCGGTCCCCCCGCACCTGTGTGCCCAGCTGTGGCACAAACACGCCCACACAGGATTGGGTCCAGTGGACTACAGGGACGAGACTCCTCCTCCCCACTCCTCGGCCAATCTTATGGTGGGCGGCAGGAGCCATGTAAGTGCTTCGATGTCCCTGGACTCAGCACGGCCACGGGGCTTGAATCCCCTCGACGTGGCACCTCAAGCTCCACACCGCCACGAGGCCCCACCCGCCGGTACGTCCGATGTGATCATTCCCTTGGTCCCCCTCGCCCAGAGTTTGGGCGCTAGGCTCGCGCTTTCCAACCTGTCGCGACGGCTGACCCAGACCGTCCGACTCGGCTACACGATTCAGTTCACCAGGCGCCCACCCAGGTTCAACGGCGTCCGCTTCACCTCGGTGAAGGGCAAGAACGCCGCTACCTTGCGTGCAGAGATCGCTACCCTTCTGTGCAAGGGTGCGATAGAGCCTGTCCATCCAGCCGAGATGAAGAAAGAGTTCTACAGCCCTTACTTCTTCGTACCGAACAAAGGTGGTGGGTTGCGACCAATCCTGGACCTGCGAGTACTGAACAGGGCTTTGCACAGACTGATGCAAAAATGCATTCTAGCGAGCGTCCGGCATCAAAATTGATTTGCGGTGGTAGACCTGAAGGACGCGTACTTCCACGTCTCGGTCTTACCTCGACACAGACCCTTCCTGCGGTTTGCCTCCGAAGGCCAGGCGTACCAGTACAAGGTCCTCCCCTTCGGCCTGTCCTTGTCCCCTCACGTCTTCACGAAGGTCACAGAGGCAGCCCTTGCTGGGAAGTGGGCATTCGCATACTCAACTATCTTGACAACTGGCTAATCCTAGATCACTCTTGAGAGTTGCTGTGCGCACACAGGGACCTCGTGCTCTGGCACCTCAGCCGACTGGGGCTTCGGGTCAACTGGGAAAAGAGCAAACTCTCCCCGGTTCTGAGCATCTCTTTTCTCGGTTTGGAGTGGCGTGGCCATCACGCCGATCTGTCACTACCTCTTCAGCCCTTTGACTAACCTTGCATTTCTACGGGCAGGGGTTCCCCTAGAGCAGGTCTCCAGGCGTGTCGTGGTTACAACAGATGCCACCAAGATGGGTTGGGGCGCCGTATGCAACGGGCACACAGCTGCCGGCTCCTGGACTGGCCCGCGACTGCGTTGGCACATAAACTGCCTAGAGTTGTTGGCAGTTCTGCTTGCCCTGCGGAGGTTTCGGCTGTTGATCCTGGGCAAGCACATGTTGGTCCGGACGGACAACACAGCGACGGTAGCATACATTAACCGCCGGGTGACCTCAACCCACAGCAGACACGCTGTTACGTCAGGTTACCCTCAGGGGAGAGTGAAGACTCCATCCTGAGGTGGTCCAGCTGATTTGGAGTCGATTCGGTCGAGCACAGGTAGACCTGTTTGCTTCCCGGGAATTGTCCCACTGCCCGCTTTGGTATGCCCTGACCGAGGCACCCCTCGGTATAGATGCGCTGGCACACAGCTGGCCCCATGGACTACGCAAATACACGTTTCCCCCAGTGAGCCTACTTGCACAGACCCTGTGCAAGGAGAGGCTGGAGGGGCGACTGTCCCCCTCCACCCTGAAGGTGTATGTAGCCGCTATTTCGGCTCATCATGATGCAGTAGATGGTAAGTATTTGGGGAAGCACGACTTGATCATCAGGTTCCTGAGAGGCACTAGGAGGTTGAATCCCTTCAGACCACACCTTGTCCCCTCGTGGGACCTCTCTGTAGTCCTTTGGGGTCTACAGGGAGCTCCCTTTGAGCCCTTGGAGTCAGCTGAGCTTAAAGCACTCTCTTTGAAGACTGCCCTCCTGACTGCGCTCACTTCCATCAAAAGGGTAGGGGACCTGCATGCGTTCTCTGTCGGCGAATAGTGCCTGGAGTTTGGTCCGGGTTACTCTCACGTGATCCTGAGAGCCCGACCGGGCTATGTGCCCAAGGTTCCCACAACCCCTTTTAGGGATCAGGTGGTGAACCTGCAAGTGCTGCCCCAGGAGGAGGCAGACCCAGCCTTGGCATTGCTGTGTCCGGTGCGAGCTTTACGCATCTATTTGGATCGCACGCAGAGCCTTAGAAGCTCCGAGCAGCTCTTTGTTTGCTTTGGTGGACAGCGGAAAGGAAGCACTGTCTCCAAATAGAGATTCGCCCACTGGGTCATTGACGCCATCACGATGGCATATCATGACGTGCCACCTCCTGCAGGGTTACGAGCCCACTCCACCGGGATTGTGGCGGCCTCTTGGGCCCTGGTCAGTGGTGCCTCTTTGGCAGACATCTGCAGAGCAGCGGGCTGGGCAACACCCAACACCTTTGAGGGGTTCTACAATCTCAGGGTTGAGCCGGTCTCGTCCCGTGTATTGGCAGGCACGAGCAGGTAAGTTCTAGGACAAACTGGCCAGGTGTACCACTTGCGCAAAGCGCCTTTCCCCTCCCTTGAGGTGAAGATGTGCGATCTTGACCCCCAGTTGTGTTCACAGACTGTGATCCCTGGATGACTTTCCTCCTTAGCCCTCTGGCAGTTGAGTTTGCGGAGAAAATCGCTGACCGGCCCAGTACATGCGCTAATGAGCCCCTGTACTGAGGTAGGTGCTCCACATGTGCTGATTCCTCGAAGGCGACCCCATGTGATATCTTCAGCAAAATTGTTTCCCTGATGGCAAACTGCGTCTTCCTTGGGCAGAGGCCCCTCTGCCCCCGGTCGCCATGCTCTGTAGAAACTCCATCCCCTTTGGGTAGGACCTACCATGGGACCTCTCCACATGACAAGACTCGGTAAGACCATGTGACGTATTCCACTCAGAATACCCCCCCCCCCTCTTTTTGGGTGGGGTGTGGTCTCCGCGGTGTCTTCCCCTTGGGAGGGACACCCCCCGATGCAGACACTTATGGCTCCCAGTCAGTTAACAAATTCCACTCTTTTTGGGGAGAAAAGAGAGGGAAAAGAGGCCGCGGCTGGGCTAGCCTGTCTCTATAGTTGGGTAGCCGACTTGTTCCTAATGGTCCATTCGACGCTTATAAGAGCATT
The DNA here is from genome assembly GCF_019703515.2 of Myxocyprinus asiaticus. NCBI lineage: Eukaryota > Metazoa > Chordata > Actinopteri > Cypriniformes > Catostomidae > Myxocyprinus > Myxocyprinus asiaticus. The sequence goes on from NC_059389.1 coordinate 31,535,303, forward strand.
GGGAGAGGTTACGTGATGGCCTGGTGCACTGGCTACGAGGCACACAGCAGTCTGCCCATCACACACCGCCAGTTTACATAACACAGTTCAGCTAGTTGTGGCGTTTTGAATAGGGACCCTTAGTCAAGTGTAAGAGTTACAACGTCGAGTGAGTGACAGAATGTCCTGCATACTTTCATAACATCCGTTCCCTGATGGAGGGAATGAGACATTGTGTCCCTCTTGCCACAAAGCTGAACTACCTGCTGAAATGGCCGGGACCTGGTCGCGGCTCCTCAGCACAAAACTTGAATGAGTGGTTGCATACCAGCTCTTTTTATACCCGTATGTCCGGGGGAGTGGCATGCAAATTCCACTCGCCAATTCTCATTGGCCTTTTTTAAAAAAAGCAGAGGTGTTTGGGGCTCCCAAGAGTGACCCCTAGTGTCACTACATCAACACAACGTCTCGTTCTCTCCATCAGGAAATGGAGGTTATGAAAGTAACCAGGACATTTTTTGATTACTTTGTTATTTTATTGCTTTTTTCGTATAAAGTGCAATTTGAATTTAGAAATATCTTTTCTTTGTTTTTCGTGTTTCAATAAATGAATTAATTTTTTAAAGCAAAATCAATTAAGCAAAAAAATTCACCTGATTCGCTGTTTGTTCAGAGGCATGCAGCATGAACCTGTCATGTGGAACAAGCACATGTAAAGAGTTTTCAAAACATTTTGTGGAAATATTCTCCCATTCTTCTGTATGTTCTTCTTATTCTTCTGTATCTCGCAACCAATGTCAACATTCTCTCTCGAGGTCACGTGACGCCACGCAAGGGGCAGACGTGTGAGCAATGAGCTCTGCGCACTTTGCTAAATTTGTAATTATTTTCATGTTATAATCTGGTGAATTTTGATACACCCAGTTACACATTTGCTCTTTGATGCATAACATGGCAAGGAAGTCAAAATCCTCGGGCTCTAGAGACATTAAAAGACACTTACGTGTTCAGGATGAAAGCCCCGACAGACCTACAGACCGGGGACTCGATTTGGATGGCGCGGCGGGAGAAGGAATCCAGCGTCAGTTGTCCAACATGTCGGCGATGTTGACGAAGATTCTTGCTGACTTGGAGGATCTCGCTGTAATACGTCGATCGATTATGGCGATGGAAACAAAATTCTCTGAGTTAGTTACAAAAGTGACTGATGCTGAGAAATGAATCGATTTTTTGGAATCTTCGGAGAGGGAATTAACCACTAATCCGCCCGCGACCAAAGCTGATTTGGAACATCTCCTTGAAAAGCTTGAAGATCTTGAGAATAGAAGCCGCAGGAATAACGTTCGAATTGTTGGAATTCCTGAGCATGAGGAGGGCAGAGATATGGTGAAATTCCTAGAGGAGCTTTTCCCAAGTCTGCTCGACATAACAGGCCACAGGCTGGAAATCGAGCGAGCTCACAGAGTCCCAGCTCATAGATCTGCTGAGGGAGACAGGCCCCGATTGATTCTGGCCAGATTTCTGAGATCATCCGATAAAGATCTTGTGTTGCGCCAGGCGAGGAGCAAAGGGAAGCTTTCTTGGAAGAACCATAATATTTTCTTGTTCCCGGACTTTGCGAACTCGACAAGAGAGAAACGCGATCGGTTCAAGGAATGTAAGAAACTTTTACATCGGCGAAAGATTACTTTTGCTCTAATGTTTCCGGCCAAACTGAGAATAGAAATGAAGGTCGGTCGCAAAGTATTTACATATCCCAATCAAGCAATGTCTTTTATTGAATCAATGTCTGAGTAAACCATTAGATGTTTCTCATATGAGTGGGTCGACTCACTGTACTTATTCTTGAGGAAGCTGGGCGTCATTTTAGTTTCTTTTTTCTTTTTGCGTTGGCTCCGCCATGCGGCCGGAGCTTGTTTTGTGAATAACACTTTTCCTTAAAGAAACATTTGCATTGAAGTTCCCGGCCAGTTTGAGAGTGGACACTATGGATGACTGCAAAATATCTACATGCTCACACAAAGGATGTCTTTTATAAAGTTGACGGATTATGTAAGTCATGGTATATACTTTTATGCGGCCTCCAAGTGAATTGACTCGACCACCCAGGGAACCGGGATGCCGGTTTTGTTTCTTTTTGTGTTGATCTGCCTAGCAGCTGGAGCTTGTTCTATTGAATAACACTCCTTTGGAACAGCTGTGGATTAATCTGGTCATTCTTCATGCTTATTCCTCCTGCTGGCTGTAGTTTGTTTTGCTGAGGTTTTTTTTACGGGATATTGGAATGAATATGTCATCCGTTGAACTCCTAACAGCTGGCTCACTGAACATTCGTTTTTCTGTCCGAGGAATCTGAACGGTTTTATATCAGCTGGAATTTGTTTTGTGGAAGATCACACCTTTGAGACAGTTCTGTGAATGAATCTACACGTTCTTTGTGTTCATTCTTCCTATTTGCTGGGTTTATTTTTCAAAGTTTTTCTGTTATGTAATTGTGAGGCAAAATTGAGCAATCCGATGGCAAAGTTGTCACGGGGGCTCTCGTAGGCGTTCATGGACCTTTTGAGTTTAGAGGGATTGTCGCCGGTTGGCGCTTTCATGCGCAGGGTTAATGCCACATCTCTCCCCGCATGAAGCTGAAATATTTGGGAAGATATAGGGTGGATTTTTTTTTTAGTGCTGGCAAGGGAGTCACTATATTGGTAAGTAAACATTTACAATTCAAATGTCTCATGCAGGTTAAAGATAAATTAGGAAGAGTCATTATTGTTTTAGCAGAAATTCAAGGGCAAAGGTTGATTTTGGCTAAAATTTTTATGCACCTAACGCTGATGATCAGGGCTTTTTTATAGATCTTGAAGGGATGCTGCAAACCGCTGGCACCCCTCATGATATAATATTGGGAGGAGACTTTAATCTTTTGATGGACTCAATCCTTGATCACAGTGAAGCAAAATTGTGCAAGCCCCCTAGAGCAACATTGACGCTTCACAGGTTGTGTAAAAAATCTTGGTCTTACAGATATTTGGAGACTTTTGAACCCATCTGGTAGGGACTATACATTTTTTTCATCAGTCCATAAGATTTATTCTAGAATAGATTTTTTTTACATATCCAAATCCCTCATTTCATCTGTTGTTGATTGCTCAATTTGAAACATTTTAGTCTCAGAATGTGAGTTTAGAGGTGTTGCCACATATAGAGAAAAATAAATCATATAGTTGATGCTTTAATGTATCCCTTTTGCAAAATCCTGATTTCCAACAAATGTTAAAGACTGAAATCAATGTTTATATGGAGACCAACTGGTCCTCAGTATCCTCTGTGGGCGTGGCTTGGGAGGCACTTAAGGCAACCGCCTTAGGGGTTGAATCATACAGTATGCCTCATTCATCAAAAAATCCAAAGCACAAGAACTTGTGGAGTTGGAAGGGAATATTAAAAGTGCAGAGGCAGAGCTGAAGCGCCGTATGTCAGCTGATGGCCTCAGAGAATTGACCCGATTGAAATATAGATATAATACTATTTTGTCACAGAAAGTGGAGTTTTGGCAAGACAGTCATACTTTGAGTCAGGTGACAAAGCAGGGAAGCTTTTGGCTAGATATATAAAGCAGAGAGAGTCTTTTTCTACCATTCCCTCAGTGAAATCTGCTGGTGGTGAAATGTTTACCTCAGCCATTGATATTAATAATGCTTTGTGGAACCATTTGAACTTTCTAAACTGACAGCTGAGCAAAAAAATTCTGTTGATTCTGAGAAAACCTTGGAGGAGCTTGGCAAGGTAATTAAGGCCTTGCCTACTGGCAAGGCTCCGGGGCCAGATGGCTTTGCCGTTGAGTTTTTTAGATCTTATGCTACAGAATTGGCTCCACTTTTGTTAGAAGTTTATACGGAATCATTAAAGAATGGAAAGCTTCCGCCAACCATGACACAAGCCTGGATCAGTCTGATTCTTAAAAAGGACAAAGATCCAAGTGAGTGTAAGAGTTACTGTCCAATTTCCCTGATCCAGCTAGACGTTAAAATATTGTCAAAAATTTTGGCTAACCGATTAAATAAGGTTATGACATCTCTTATACATATAGATCAGGTGGGGTTTATTCAAGGCCGTAGCTCTTCTTATAACATTTGGTGTTTCATCAATATAATGTGGTCAGTGGCGAATGATCAGACTCCGGTCATTGCCATCTAACTTGATGCCGAAAAGGCGTTTGATATGGTAGAATGGGATTATGTTTTTAAGATTTTGGAAATGTACGGGTTTGGGAATACTTTTATTGGTTGGATTAAGTTACTTTATAGACACCCGGTAGCGGCGGTACAAACGAATGGATTAATTTCAGATTATTTTACTCTAGAAAGGGGCACCCAGCAGGTTTGCCCTCTTTACCCATTATTGTTTTGTCTTGCCCTGGAACCATTAGCAGCTGCGATAAGAAAGGAGGATGATTTTCCAGGGGTGGTGGCGGGAGGTGTGGCGCATAAGCATTTACTTTACGCAGATGATATTTTATTATTCATGTACGACCGTACTAGATATTTGCCTTGCCTCCACATAATTAATTCCTTTTCTAAATTCTCACGATACAGAGGTAATTGGTCTAAATCCGAAGCTTTGGCTCTAACAGCGTACTGCCCGGTAACATCTTTTCAGCTGGGCGCCTTCCAGTGGCCCAAACAGGGCATTAAGTATTTGGGTAAATGTCCCAGATTAAATTTCAGTAAGTTTTATAGGCCGATTGACATGGGTGGGCTAGGCCTACCCAAGATTTTGTTTTATTATTATGCATTCGGTCTCAGACATTTGGCTCATTGGTCACTTCCACCTGAGAGAGCCCCTCCCTGGTTTTGAATTGAACAGGAAGTTCTTACCCTATTTCACCATTGCAAAGCCTTTCTATTAAACTAACCATAAGTTAAGTTAGACCCCGTTATCTCGCATTTGCACTTGCAAGTGTCTAGAGTGTTTAATTCGGACATTTATTTAAATGTTGCCTCGAGCATATGGCTGAACCCAAAATTATGTATTAATAAGTCCCCTTTCTGCTGATCAGAGTGGATTGTGAGGGAGGTTAATACACTCGGTGACCTATAGAGTGAGACCTGAAAGTGGGGTGTTGAGATCTTTTGAAAATTTGGTTCAACATTTTGGGATTCCCAGATCTCAGTTTTTTAGGTATTTACAGCTGCACCACCTGCTCTGTACTATTTTTTGGAAGTAGCATACACCCCCTTAAAGAGGCAGATACTCTGGGAATGGTGATTACTGCTTTTGGAAAAGGTCATGAGGGATCAGTGTATTACTCCCTGCTAATTCAGAATCTGGGGGACGGAGCTTTAACTTCTATCAAGAGATTATGGGAGAAAGATTTAAACTTGGTATTGGAGGAGGGAAAACAATCTCCAGCCACTAGGCGGAACCAGCACAAAAAGAAACAAAAAAGGTGCTCAGTTCCTCGAACAGTCAATTAAATGTTCAGTGAGTCGGTCCATTCGGCTACAATGTGAGTACTACAAAATAAATTACTCCACTGACTTTATGGAAGACATTGCTTGCTGGGGACATGTAAATGTTTTGCAGCCATCCTTAGCATTTATTCTCAATTTGGCCCGGGAACATCAGTGCAAAAGCGAACTTCTGTTGATGTAAGGGTTTCTTGCATTCCTTGAATCGATCACGTTACTCTCTTGTCGAATTCGCAATCTCTGGGAACAAGAAAATACTGTGGTTCTTCCAAAAAAAGCCTTCCTTTACTCCTCGCATCGCGCAACACGAGATCTTTATCGGATGATCTCAGAAATTTGGCCAGAATTTATCGGGGCCTGTCTCCATCAGCGGATTGCCGAGCTGGAACCCTGTGAGCTCACTCGATTTCCAGCTCATGGCCTGTTATGTCAAGCAGATTCGGAAAAAGCCCATCCAGGAATTTCAGAATTTCCGACAATTCGGACGTTATTCCGCCGGTTACGGTTCTCCATATCCTCCAATTTCTCCCAGACGTGCTCCAAATCCACCTGGTCGCTAGCGGATTAGCAGCTAGTTCCCTTTCCGATGACTCCAGATAATCGATCCGTTTCTCGACATCCCCCACTCTTGTAACCACCTCAGTGAATTTCATCTCCATGGCAGTGATTGATCAACGTATTACAGCAAGATCTTCCAAGTCAGCAAAGACCTTTGTCAGCATTGCTGACATGTTCAACATTTCTTGCCGAATTTTCCGCACTTCCCCGACCAAATCAAGTCCCGGGCTTGCGGCCTTCTCAGGGGTATCAGCTTGAGCACATAAGTGTCTTTGAATGTCTCCAGAGCCCGAGGATTTTGAATTCTTTGACATATTGTCTTCCTAGAACAGTTAAGGATCAGGGTGTATCAAATCTCACCGGTTTACGACATAAAAAGTATTAAAACCAGCAAAGTGCGCAGAGCTTGCCATTCACACATCCAAACCTCGCATGGCATCATGTGACCCCCATCGCATTAATTATTTATTAACTAATTTTACACTTGGGATAAAATATCTTGTCAACACTTCCTGCATCAAATACATGAAAATAATTCATCATGACAATTCTTATTCGTCATTTATTGCCATACTGACATGTACTGATCACGATACAAACAACTGCAACACACTGACTGTGAGCTGTCAGAAATTTTGGCATTGATTTTGAAAATATGACTGATCATGCAAAAAAACTGTCTTTTATTTAAGGATAGTGATCATATGGAGCCATTTATTATTAAATAGTTGTTTGGTTCCTTTTTAAATCATATGATAACAGAAATCACCCAAATGGCCCTGATCAAAAGTTTACATACCCTTGACACACACAGGTTTAAATAGCAATTAAAGGTTAATTTCCCACACCTGTGGCTTTTTAAATTGCAATTAGTGTCCGTGTATAAATAGTCAATGAGTTTGTTAGCTCTCACATGGATGCACTGAGCAGGCTAGATACTGAGCCATGGGGAGCAGAAAAGAACTGTCAAAAGACCTGCGTAACAAGGTAATGGAACTTTATAAAGATGGAAAAGGATATAAAAAGTTATCCAAAGCCTTGAAAATGCCAGTCAGTACTGTTCAATCACTTATTAAGAAGTGGAAAATTCGGGGATCTCTTGATACCAAGCCAAGGTCAGATAGACCAAGAAAGATTTCAGCCACAACTGCCAGAAGAATTGTTTGGGATACAAAGAAAAACACACAGGTAACCTCAGGAGAAATACAGGCTGCTCTGGAAAAAGACGATGTGGTTGTTTCAAGGAGCACAATACAACGATACTTGAACAAAAATTAACTGCATGGCGAGTTGCCAGAAAGAAGCCTTTACTGCGCCAATGCCACAATAAAGCCCGGTTACAATATGCCCGACAACACCTTGACATGCCTCACAGGATCTGGCACACTGTATTTTGGAGTGACGAGACCAAAATAGAGCTTTATAGTCACAAACATAAGCGCTATGTTTGGAGAGGGGTCAACAAGGCCTATAGTCTCAGATCTCAAAACGTGCGGTTCGTGCAAGACGACCAAAGACTTTGCATGACCTGGAGGCATTTTGCCAAGGCGAATGGGCAGCTATACCACCTGCAAGAATTTGGGGCCTCATAGACAACTATTACAAAAGACTGCATGCTGTCATTGATGCTAAAGGGGGCAATACACAGTATTAAGAACTAAGGGTATGCAGACTTTTAAACAGGGGTCATTTCAAATTTTTTCTTTGTTGCCATGTTTTGTTTTATGATTGTGCCATTCTGTTATAACCTACAGTTGAATATGAATCCCATAAGAAATAAAATAAATGTGTTTTGCCTGCTCACTCATGTTTTCTTTAAAAATGGTACATATATTACCAATTCTCCAAGGGTATAAAACTTTTGAGCACAACTGTAATCCCAGACTGACTCAATGATGTTGAGATCCATACCATCTGTTGCAGGACTCTCTCTCTCTCTCTCTCTCTCTTTAAATGTTTTTTTTTTTTTTTTTTTTTTTTTTAAACTTCTATTCTGTTTGCAAAAGGAATGTTTGAAAATCTAAAATTGGAATCTAAATCAGGAATAACACAACAGAACAGAATAGGAAACTGAGGGGGCATAAATCAGATGTATGTGCATGCAAAAACATCATGTAGATTCATATTTATACATGCAACCTATGCAAACCCGTGTGTTCAAAAAGCAAAATCACAATTTTTACAGTTATATTTATATATTTATACTACCAATTTATACAAGTTTCTTTGCACATTCCTGTATAAATACGCAATATACTATTCATCTTAATGTGTAGTGTCTAGCTGATGGTATCAGATGGTAATGCCATTGTAATTTGATATACAACTACCACATTTATGTACCATTCTATGTTTACATGGTGCTTCAAAGTACTACAAAGAATACCATAGTACTACCACGGTACTTTGATATATGGTTAACATATTTATTTATACTATTGTATTTACATTGTTTCAAGCTGCACTCGGTAACCTTTTCTTTGTGTCATCTTTGACCTACACTGACACCTAGCGGCTTGGATGCAGCATAATTTAAAATCAATAGTTTTCAGTTTCAGATGCCATGGTAGAAATTTAGTATTCATATTCAGCCATGATTACTTTAATCAATGAATGTAAGTGTCAAATAACAGGATGGTTACTGAGATTAAGCAAAGTCTTTCTAGCAAGTCAGTCCACTGTCAGCCATCTTTGGAATGCTCTCGGGAGGCTATTTCCAGTCATGATAGTGCAGCTCCTATCTACTTGAATGGTCGAGTTGATTGACAGTCGATGTTTGTATGTAAAAGGTGATTGGCTCTTTTACTTGTAAGGCGGGAATTTTTTTCTACATTCATTGATGGTTGGCTGCCATTGGGCGTTCCAATTTCTCCCATTCATTTTACTAGAAGTGGCCAATCTCTGATAAATTGTCTCTGGATTAAGAGAGTAGTATGCGGCTGGTCATGTGATTCTAACATGGCAGTCCCCATGTGCGGACCCTCTTCATGTAGAATAAAACAGCTTTTATAAGGTTACTGATATGACTGGAGTCTTCATTTTTATGTGTGTTCATGATTTCCTACATATATTGCAAAATTACAATTCATGTCTTTAGGAGTTAAAATTTTTAACGAGGAAAAATAACTGAGTGCACCTTTAAGGTAGTTTAAAGATTACCATGTATACTTTGAGTTTGAAGGACCATGTAAATACAATGGTAATCATATTTCAAAGCACTTTAAAGAATACCATGGTCTTTTGATATGGTTGCCATATTCATACTATTGTATTTACATGGTGCTTTAAGGTAATTCCAAGAATATCATGGTAGTTCGCTATGATTACCATTTCATAATGTATTTACATGGTCTTCCCAGGTAATGGTACATGTGCAAAACATGGTAATGCCATGGTACTATTTTTTTGTGTAGCTGCCAAGACTGGCACACCAGCAACGACGAGAGAGGAGTACACTATTTTATTTATATAAATTCTGCACCTGCATTCCAATCTACCGCTTGATGTAATCCTTCCTTCCTCGAGATCACAGCGTGTTGTCTTGAGCTGAATGGGAGACTAAACAAAAAGTTCAAATGTTACGAGAATGCAGTATACTAAACGCCTACAAGCCATTCGCGCATCACCAGCCTGCAACGCTTCACGTTCGGTTAATTACAGACAGCCTACATTCCGTGTTTCATTTGTTTATTTTTGCTTTCAGAACAACACGTGATGTAACAAGGAAAACGCCACTATTAACCACACTTTATTAGTATTTAGTCTCCCATTCAGCTGATGAAAACAGGCTGCGATCATGAGGAAGGATTACAAGATATTGATTGGAATGCAGGTGCGAAAAAATAGCCTGCTTCTCTCTCGCGGTTGCTTGTGTGCTAATGATTATATGATTACAATGACATAATATAAATATTTAAGATTCCACACAATTTTGTTATAAGTAATAAAATAAGCAAATTTGTGACATTAACTGTGTTAACTCATTTTGTACAAAAGGACAGATTTTCTTTCATTAAAGCACTTAAAATGCTTTGTGAAAATTCACATCCAGGATCATGATTATATCATAATCATCGGGTTTTGCACAAAAAAATTCACTCAAACCGTTATGCTGATAATGTAATTTTTAATTAAAAATAAACGATTAAATTAGAAAAATGCAAAATAGAAACATTTTTACAAGTGGACTCATACTTTGGGTAGGCTATTAAGCTGGCTGTACACTAGCTTATTCTTCCAATGATTTTCAGGTGTTAGCTTTATTAACATAATCACCTGCCAGGCAGAGGGGGACAGAGCGCCCATCAGCACCTCTCAGCAGGTGTTAATAACTTGACCATGACTCCCTACTGAGTCAATGGCTTCAAGCATTGAAGAAACACGTTTTGTTTGAGAAAAAAAAAATCATTTAGTCATAAAGAACTGACAAAATTACAAGCTGATCAGAACTTTTTTTTTTTTTATATCACCACACTCAGCTGCATTTCATCACAAACGCTGATTAAAATTCATAGTGATTGTCATTCTGCTGAAATGCAAATAAGTGATATGATAGACGTGAGTGAGAAACAGATCCAAATTTAAGTCTTTTTACTGTAAATCTCCATGTTCACATCTGAAAGCCACGTGTGGTACCCGTTTAGAGAAGACGGACTTACATTTGGACCCGTTTCTCACCCACACCTATCACATTGCTTCTGAAGATATACATTTAACTACTTAAGTCACATTGGTTACTTTTTTTTTTTCCTTCCTTTGTGATTTTTAGAGCTACAAAAGGTGTGGTCACCATTCACATGCATAGATCCGAGATATTCTAAAAATCATCATTTGTGTTCTGCTGAATAAAGTCATACACATCTGAGATGGCATGAGGGTTAGTAAATGCGAATTTTCATTTTTGGGTGAACTATCCCTTTAATAGCTTGACAGGAATTTTCCTCATGTGTTTCCAAGTCTTAAATTTAGTTGAACATGAAGGATATAGTACATTTAACATTAGCAAACACACATTTTTACGGTCTACCTCCAAGTTTCCATTAAGAATCAAGACTCCAATAATAACCTCTACCTGCATGTCAAATGTAAGAACAGTACATGACAAGTTTAGCATGTGTACAAGTAGTGTTTGATATCCATAAAAAGCAAAACCAAGAACACCAGATTAACTTTTGTAATTTTATTTAGCAAAAGGTGAGGGTTTTTATGCAGTCAGCACACAAGCTCCTCCAACACCCTTAATCTTCTCCTCAGCTCGTCTGCTGAAGAACTTGGCCTTTACGATGACGGGTTGCTTGGGCAGTTTGCCTTTACCCAACACCTTGAAGTAGCCCTGCAAAACAAAACATTCCAGCGTTACAGACGTGAAATTTTCTATGAAAAACATGAAATTTGACTAATAATATATATTTACATTTATGCATTTGGCAGACGCTTTTATCCAAAGCGACTTACAGTGCCCTTATTACAGGGACAATCCCCCTGGAGCAACCTGGAGTTAAGTGCCTTGCTCAAGGACACAATGGTGGTGGCTGTGGAAATTGAACCAACAACCTTTTGCTTACCAGTTCAGTGCTTTAGTCCACTATGCCACCACAATACCCAAATATATATATGTGTGTGTGTGTGTGTGTGTACACACACACACACATATAAAAAAAAAAAAAAAACTCATTGCAAGTATATCAAACCATTTGTATGTATAATCATAAACCCCTGCAGATAGAGCTCAGACATAAGAACATTCAGTCTAGACAAGTTTTCCCCCCAGTTTACATCAGGAAATGAACTAGCATTACAAATATGACAATTCTGTTGCTGTTCCAGCTCAATTCCCGTTCCGGCTGCTGCCGGCACGCTGCACGAGTCTGTGTTTGTAGCTCGTTAGCCTGCATAGCACTGCTTATAAAAAGAAACGTCCCTTTTTCAGGACACAGTTTTTTAAAGAATTCTGTAGGAATGCACAATCCCTCCATTAGTGCTCAGACTGTCCGCAATAGGCTGAGAGAGGCTGGACTGAGGGCTTGTAGGGCTGTTGTAAGGCAGGTCCTTACCAGACATCACCGGCAACAATGTTGACTATGGCCACTAGGGTTGCAACGGTATGAGATTTTCAGTCTCAGAAAATATCACGGTTTCACGGTATTACACAATTATTATTATCAGTTACAATGACCCTTAAAGGAGTTAAAACAGAAGGGGCTTTTTTTTTGGTTGAACAATTTATTATAATTGAAACTTGAAACCATTTTTTTTTTATTGAAGTATGTGTAAAAAGTTGCCTTTTGAAAATAAAAGCTAACAGAATTATAATAAACATGATAAAAAAATAACATGTAATTATAACATGTTATATAACTAAAGCATGTTAGTTTACATGTTAGTATAGCATGTTAAATTAACTACTAAATGAAAAATAACATCAGCTGTGTGAGCTTTTATAGTAATGTCCTATGATTATTAATAATTAACATATACTGTAGGTGCACAACAGCGCAGCCAGTCCTAAATAGGCTATCACTTGTTCGGCTGCTGAAATATCTTCAATGGGAGAACCATGTCATTGTTCTTTCCCTGCTGTACGCGACCCAGTCCGAATAGACCAGCGACCCACCAGTTGAGAAACACTGCTTTAACTCACACACACTCATGTCAGACCCCCTCGCCTCGCTTCTCTGACATTTTCTCCGCTGCACGTGTGTGTGTGGGGCAAGTTGACGAGTCTGACAGGCAGACGAGGAGGAAAGGAGATGTGCACGCGCAGGTGAGATTCTCTGTCCGGTTACATTTTTTTTCTCAATACCGTAGATAAGCAAATGTACATGGTATGATAAGTCAATTTTCATACTGTGGTATACCGTGAAACCGGTATACCACTGCAAACCTAATGGCCACAAACCCACCTTCGCTGGACCAGACAGGACTGGCAAAAAGTGCTCTTCACTGACAAGTCACAGTTTTGTCTCACAAGGGTTAATGGTTGGACTCGTGTTTTGAAGGAATGAGCGTTACACCGAGGCCTGTACCCTGGAGCGGGATCGATTTGGAGGTGGAGGGTCCATCATGGTCTGGGGTGGCGCGTCACAGCATCATTGGACTGAGTCCGTCATTGCAGGCAAACTCAATGCTGTGCGTTACACGGAAGACATCCTCCTCCCTCATGTGGTACCCTTTCTGCAGGCTCATTCTGACATGACCCTCCAGCATGACAACGCCACCAGCCATACTGCTCGTTCTGTGTGTGATTTCCTGCAAGACAGGAATGTCAGTGTTCTGCCATGTCCAGTGAAGAGCCCGGATCTCAATCCCATTGAGCACGTCTGGGACCTATTGGATTGGAGGGTGAGGGCTAGGGCCTTGGTGGAAGAGTGGGGTAACATTTCACAGCAAGAACTGGCAAATCTGGTGCAGTGCATGAGGAGATGCACTGCAGTACTTAGTATCTGGTGTGGCCACCAGCTGCATTGTTACTTTTTATTTTGACCCCCTTTTTTTCAGGGCCACATTATTCCATTTCTGTTAGTCACATGTCTGTGAAACTTGTTCAGTTTATGTCTTAGTTCTTGAATCTTATGTTCATACAAATATTTACGTTAAGTTTGCTGAAAATAAAAGCAGTTGAAAGTGAGAGGACGTTTCTTTTTTTGCTGAGTTTACTTAAACTCATGTTTTTTTTCTGTTTCAACAGTGTATTTTACCACGGGCACCAGTTTCTCTTTTTTCTTTCCTTTATTCCCCCCGCTTGTCTACATCTCACGACTCGACTGCATGCATTCGTTTTCTCGTCTGTGTTTTACACGGATTGCATCAATCTCAAACATCTGCTGATCAGGAACCACATCGAACTCAAACCCTTGCCGCTCAAGAACAACCATAACAACAACAAAAAATTGCGGTAAGTCATGGCATCAGTTCATGTTATTACTTCCTGCATTGCATGCCACATGTCTACTATAGCTTCTTCCATCAGCAGTGAGGGATTTACACGTTATAAACATAAGGATTAGTCAGGCTGATGGAGAAGTTTGAGTTAGAGACACGCATACTGTTTAGGATGCACGTAGTACAGCAAGCAACACATACACTTTGGTTCCGGCTGTAAAGACCCCGCAGCAGGGCGTCTGGATGACGTCTCTGCAGCATACTCGCTCAGCAAAGCGACATCACTCTCCCGTTCCTGTTAGGGTTTCCAATCGATTTTCTCCACTCAGTGATGCATTCACTGAGAATTATTTTGAAAGAGCCTTGGTCATAGGCGATTCTTTTGAGGCATGTGGAAATAGAGTCTCCAGCCACTATTGTTAAATGCATTTTGGGGGCTTGGGTGTCTGACATCAGATCAAATTTACAAGTGCTGTTTAATCCTAAACGTCGATTTTCTAAAATTACTCATGACGGCACCAACAATGTACGGCTTCGCCAGTCAGAGATCACTAAAGACAATGTTAAAGAGGTGTGAACTTGCAAAAACTATGTCAGACAATGTATTATGCTCTGGCCCCCTCCCTGCTTGTCGTGGTGACAAGGTTTATAGTAGATTAGTGTCACTGAACAGCTGGATGGCTGAGTGGTGTCCGGAGAATAGCATAGGATTCATAGACAATTGGAAGAGTTTATGGGGTAGACCTGACCTGCTAAAGAGAGATGGACTCCATCCCTCCAGGGAAGGTGCCGCTCTCCTCTCCAGTAATTTGGCTCATAGTCTTAGTGATAGTATTTGGCTAACTGGGGCCCTGGTCAGGAAGCAGACAAACTGGTTAAACCGAATGTCTGCTAGCTGCCTTGAGACTTCACACAGGTCACATAAAAAACATAGATACTGTATCACCTAAATAACATATTGAGATGGTGTCTGTTCCCCGAACTACCAAACACCAACCCCTCACTAAATCATTTAGAAAAAAATGTAAGGTCAAACTTTAAAAAAATGAAGATAAACATTATATTAAAAGGTAGGGCTACCAACAAAAATTATATCTTTCAACCAAAGCACTAACTGTAAATGAAATTACAGATCATAGTTTGGATGTGCTCTGTTTGACTGAAACCTGGCTTAAACAGGATGAATTAGTTTAAATGAATCTACTCCCCCAGGTTATTATTATAAACATGAGCCTCGTCTGAAGGGTCGAGGAGGTGTTGCTGCAATTTACAGTGACGTTTTTGGTGTTACTCAGAGGACAGGATATCAGTAAGTCTTTTGAACCAATAATGCTTAATGTGACACCGTCAGATATATAAAAAAAATCGTAGTCTTTTGCCCTTGCTACAGTATATAGTTCATCCGGGCCGTACTCAGATTTCCTTGGTGAATTTGCACATTTTCTATCAGGTCTAGCAGTTACTGTAGATAGAGCTTTAATTGTTGGTAACTTCAACATTCACATAGATAATTAAAATGGCACATTGGGATTAGCATTTTTCGATATCCTCAAATATCTTGGAGTCAGACAAAATGTGACAGGACCAACTCATCACCATAATCATATGCTAGATTTAATTGTCATAGAGTTGATGTTGATACTATAGCTATTCTACTGCAGAGCGATGACATCTCAGATCATTACCTCGTCTCTTGTTTGCTGCGAACAGCTAATGTCACTTAATCTACACCACGCTATTGTTCAGGTAGAACTTTTCTTTTGACCACTTAAGATAGCTTCACTAATAATCTTCCAGAATTGTCTCACATACTCAGTAAGCCAAAAAGTCTAGAAAAACTTAAATAACAGAAAATAGAAATAGTCTTCTCTAGCACTCTTGATAGTGTAGCCCCTCTTCGATTAAAGAAAAAAAGCCCCACACCATGGTACAATGATCACACTCATGCTCTCAAGAGAGCAGCTCGGAAAAATCGATCGCAAGTGGAATACAAAATTAGAGGTATTTCGTGGTGCATGGAAGGATAGTGTCTGTATCTACAGACAGGCACTAAAAGCTGCCAGGTTAGCATATTTTAGCAAACTCACAGAAAATAACCACAACAATCCTAGGTGTTTATTCAGTACTGTGGCTAAATTGGTTAGGAATAAAGCCTCGACTGAACCAGATATTCCGTCGCAGTACAATAGTAATGACAATGAATTTCTTTACAGATAAAAATGAAATCATCAGAAATAAAATTGGAATTATGCAATCACCTGTCACAGAACCTCAGAAAACAGTCTCAATTTTCCTCACGGGCAACTTCAATCCTTCGCTGTCATAGGTCATGAAGAGCAAACAACTTATCGAAACATCAAAAGCCACAACATGCATGTTAGATCCAACACCAACTAAGCTCTTAAGAGATATTCTCTGTCATCTCAGAACCTCTTCTTAATATTATTAACTCCTCACTATCCTTAGGACATGTCCTCCCAACTATGTTCATTTCTACAGAGAAATGGTATATATGAACAATTTCAGTCAGGATTTAGGCCCCATCACAGTACAGAGACTACACTCGGAGTTACAAATGACTTGCTCTTATCATCTGATCACAGCAGCATTTCTCTTCTAGTGCTTTTAGATCTTAGTGCTGCCTTAGACTCCATAGATTACAACATTCTCTTGAATAGGCTGGAGAATTATGTTGGAATTAGTGGACTTGCATTAGCATGGTTCAGGTCCTATTTATCAGACCACTACCATTTTGAATGTGTAAACGAGGAATTGTCAAATCAAACAAAAAGTGTGGAGTGCCACAGGGATCAGTTTTAGGGCCTCTGCTTTTCTCCTTATATATGCTTCTCCTGGGAGATATTATCAGGAATCGTGGAATAAGTTTCCACTGTTATGCTGACGATACCCAACTTTATATTTCTTCTAAACCCAAACCCACAGTTCTCCAAATTAGCAGTGCATCAATGAAATCAAAGACTGGATGGCCAGAAATTTCCTTCTACTCAATTCCGACAAAACAGAGGTACTAATTATTGGACTAAAAACCTCAAAATAAGCAGCTAAAATATAATTTGACTCAATGGATCTACCGTTACGTCATCTTCTACAGCAAAGAACTTGGGTGTTATATTTGATATAAATCTGTCCTTTGAAAATCAAATTTCCAGTGTCTGAAGAACAGCATTCTTCCACCTCAGAAATATTGCTAAATTACAACACATGCTCTTTTGCTGATGCCGAAAAACTAATGCATTCATGACCTAAAGACTAGATTATTGTAATGCATTACAGGGAGGATATACTGAAAGTTAAATAAAGTTCAAAATGCAGCTGCCAGAGTGCTGAACAGAACCAAGAAATATATTAGCCCAATTTTATCATTACATTGGCTACCTGTTATATTCTGTATTCATTTTAAAATTCTGTTAACTACATACAAAGCTTTGAATTGTCTAGCTCCATAGTACTTAAGTGACCTTCTACTGTGCTATATTCCATCATGTTCATTACGATCACAAAATTCTGGCCTATTAATAGTTTCTAAAATATCAAAATCCACAAAAGGAGGTAAGTCCTTTTCGGCTCCCAAACTATGGAATAGTCTCCCTAACACTATTCAGGACACAGACACACTCAATTTAAATCTAAACTAAAGACTCATCCATTATCCATAAACTCACAATTAGGCCGCTTTAGTTTGGTCTGCCAGAACCAGAAACATCTCAATCTATAATTCTGCAATAAATTGAATGGCATCTACGCTAATATAATTATTTTCGTTTCCCTGTCTCAACCTCAGGATTCATATCCCGAGGTTACCAGAGCTGGCCAGATCCAGCTCTGTTCCTGATTGGTGTCAGCCTCCACTGCTACATGTCACTAAGTGATGACAACAAAATACAGCAGGTGCTTGCCAGACATCACTTCAGTCTTTTACGACGGACTTCAGTACGGCTGCCCCCGACCAAAGAATTTCCTAGTCTACTTTTGACTAGTCGTTGCACGTTTATGATATTAATTTAATTACTTATCTATTTTTTGGGGGCATCAGGAAATGGTTGGAGTTCCAGGGCTGAGAAAGAATGTTACAAGTAACATTGCTAACACTGTTCTACATTACAGAGAAATACTAAACCGTAATGAGCCTTTAAAATAAAGATTTTACAAGCGCACACACGAAGCTAGCCACAGCGACACCAGCAAAAGCAGTAATGATTCTGAATGTGTCAGAAAAACCAGCAAGGAGACTGTCTGAACAATTTGTTAATTTATAGAGAGAAATGCACATTAGTGTTTTGCCAACAGATGATGATCTCGGGGATCGACGATGGTCAGCGTGATCGCCAACAGCTGATGCCTTTGACGGTGTCAAAACATCTGACGATATATTATTTTTATCCAATATTACAAATAATTTACCCGTAGACATACAGACATGCGTTTGAAGAAACACTTTATTATATTATTAAGAACAGATGACAGAAAAGCAGTCTATGCGCATGACACACTGTTTGTACGGAGGCATGCAGTCTCGTGGAACGCGCATTTAAAAGGTTCTCTTTGTTTCTGTCTTCTGAATTTTTAAAAGAACAGTATTGTCTTTAAGTGCTGCAAGTGACCTCTGACATCTCAGCTCAGGAGGTGCTTAGAGCTCAGTTCGCTTTATTTCTACAGAGCAGTTCATTGTGAACGCAACTCTGCAGCCTATACATCTGCGATAAAAATTAAATACAAAACACGTTCATCTCAAACCATGATTTATATTTCAGTGATTATTTCCATTATTATTATTTTTACATTTATAATAGTTTTTAGGTCTTCATTTGTCTAAGTAATTTTCCCCCTGCATGTTTGGACGGATACTTGCCTGACGGTTAATGGAAGGTTACATGTTTCAACTGTAAGACATCGGATACTTCATATGCCACTGCCTTAGGATGGACCCCACCGAAATGACCTGCCGGTTGAACGGTGATGCACCTCATTGATCTCTGCCTGAATCACCTTTGTTTATTGATGGACTACACTCTTGAAATGAATACATAGACTATCAGTTAATTGCCAACAAAAGCCTTCATCAGCCAACTAACAAAGGACAATGCATCTATGTGAACTTCTGTAGTTAATCCAGGATGGACTTCAAAGACATTAGTCATTAATCTTACAGTTCATACCAAATCTTTGTTTAAACGCTGGCCCTTAACACTAACTTAGTTTACTAATTTTATACCATGACTCGCACTGCACATAAATAACTAATACTGGCATTATATTCAGCCAGAGGGAAACTGGCCCCCATAGTGAGCCTGGTTTTCCCCAAAGTTATTTCTCCATTAACCAACATCTTATGGTGTTTTGTGTTCCTTGCCACAGTCGCCTTCGGCTTGCTCACTGGGATTCTAAATACAATTATCTTTATAAACAATTTAAAATCATATTTAATCAAACTACACAATGATGACTAAGACTTTATAAATATTATGGTTTCATTTTCTGTTGATGCATGATTTTCTGTAAAGCTGCTTTGAAACAATATGTTGTGAAAAGTGCTATAAAAATGACTTGACACTAGGCCTACAGCAATGTGTGTAAAAGTTTTAAGGATGGAATTTAGGAATTTAATGATTCCGGTTCTGATTCCTCTTAACAATTCTGGTTCCAGTAAAGATTCCAGTAGTTCTTTTGAGGAAGAATTATTTGAAAATGAGAAATGCAATTCTTATTGGATTTACTGTCCTCTGCAGTCTGTTGCCAAATGAGATCCTTCAAGATTTCTACAGAGCAAATTTAACAAATCAGAAATACATTTAATACAATTCTTGTATAAGGTGTGTTTGCTGACTTTTTAGAGGCATACATCTCTGGAAAAAAATTAGAGACCACTGCAAAATTATCAGTTTCTTTGGATTTACTATTTATAGATATGTGGTTGAATAAAATTAACATTGTTTTCTTCTATAATATACTGACAACATTTCTCTCAAATTCCAAACAAAAACAATTTAGGGCATTTAATTGCAGAAAATGACAAATACTCTAAATAAAAAAAAGATGCAGTGTTTTCAGACCTTGAATAATGCAAAGAAAACAAGTTTATATTCATGTTTAAACAATACTTATGTTTTAACTTATATTAATAAATGCTCTAAATTACAATATTTGTATTTGGAATTTGAAAGAAATGTTTTCAGTACTTTATAGAAAACAAAAAATTTTCATTTTACTCGAACACATACCTATAAATGTTAAATCCAGAGAAACTGATAATTTTGCAGTGGTCTCTTAATTTTCTCCAGAACTGTATAACCAATCCAATAATTGACCCTAACTAGGCTATATCTGGACTGTATCTAAACGAACAAGATATGTGATGGCATATTTCATTTATTTTTATTTATATACAATTCTTTGTATTAGACAACTTGTGTATCTTTAATAAAACTTTGTCATATGAACCAGTCAGTAACTGCAGTCTAATGTTGTACTTCAAGCTTGTAAGTCTTCAACAGTTCTTTTTTTAATTTAGAGTTGGACATTCATAACTTACACATCAATGTAAGATTAATACTATACCAGACTAGGCCAGAAGTGCTGTATGTTTCACACTGTAGATTCAAAAGGACTGGCTCTTAAGACTCATTTGTTTGCGTTTTAAACTTTTGACCCAGTAGAGGGCAGCGCTGCTGCAGAAATGCACTGCTGAAAACACTGCAGTGAAACCTTTAACAGAACCTAAATTCATAAAGATCATCCGATTCTGGTATTTTGTAATGAATGGAACCAGTTCTCTGTTCCGATCCCTAGATTTAATTATTGATGCATCTAAAATGCACTTAATTTAATAGTGGTTTACGCCTTTATTGCATCTGTTGAAATACATTATTGGTAACACTTCACAATAAGGTTCCATTTGTTAACAGTTATCATGAACTAACAAGTAACAATACTTTTACAGCATTTATTAATCTTGGTTAATATTTAGGGATGCACAGATCACACAGTTTGAATAGTCAGGAGTCATAATGTTATAAAAGTCTCAACTCGAAAATACAAGCACATTCGTTTCACTCACAAAAGTTTTTAACCATTGAGTCACGCTGTGAGTATTTTCAGACAAATGTACCACTTTAAGTTGTGTTTGGACTTGTCTTATTTACAATGCTGTGCTGCAAGTAACAATGTGCTATTTTCCATATTATGTTTGTTTCATGAAGTAATATGCAAAAATGATAGCATGATGATTGAATTTGAGGTGGGGAAGCTGATCCTAGACCAGCAGTTACAAGCCAGCTTTTTCCTGGAGAAACAATCAGAATTCTGTATCAATACAGAATCAATATAGATCAACATTAAAGTATTTAAATAAATTCTGCTCCCTGCCCAGTAGGTGGCGATACGCACGATGAATGTGAATTGCCAAAAACAAAAGTGCAGGTTTGTAGTAAATAAGGACTCAAATACTGATCCGTTTCTCACCCACACCTGTAATATCACTTCTGAAGATATGGATTTAAACACTGGAGTCTTATGGATTACTTTCATGCTGCTTTTAGAGCAAAGTTTTGGAACCCATTCACTTGCATTGTGAGGACCTACAGAGCTGAAATGTTCTTCTAAAAATATTAATTTGTGATTAGCAGAAAAACAGAAAGTCATACACATATGGGATGGCATGAGGGTGAGTAAATGAGAGAATTTTCCTTTTTGAACTATCCCTTTAAGAGATTCAACATGATCACATTCATCACCAGGATATTATTCAGATGGTACTCACAGCACGAACGACATCGATGATGGGTGCTGGTCCATCAGGTTTCTTGCCGTAGTTGACTCGCGTCTGCTCGCTGACCAGCGTCCACAGTTTATCCAGGTTAATTGTGGGGCAGAAGACCGCGTTTTTCTTCAGGTGATAGTGCCTCATTCCCACCTTACCAAAATAACCTGGATGACTGGAGAAGACACATGCATTCACGCCGGCTCCACACTACAAGCAAATGTCAATAGTAGGCTGACCCCAGCAATCACCAGCATAAATTGTTAATAATGAAAAAAAAAAGCATGACATGCTAGTCACACTAGATTAAATGTCAAAATATTTCAGACACCGCAACGAAGAGAGGATATGACGTTAAAAACTGGGCTCAAGTTTTCAGTAAATCAACCATTTATTCCAAATTCTACAACACAAGATGCAGCAGCTTTCATTATTTTAAACTTGTAGTGAAATTGCTAAATGAAGCGAATATAATGCAAATGAATCAGGAGGTAATGTGACATTTTGATCTTCTAAAATTGGTCAACTATCTCTCAAATTAACATGTTAGCGTTTAAAGTATAATATGCGGAAAAGACTGAAATGTATATGTCATCATACGTTTGACAGAGACTATTTAGCATAGACTGGCCACTTCTATTTAAATGAATGGGAGAAATTAGAACGCTCAACGGATGTAGAAAGGAAGTCCCGCCTTACAGTTAAAAGAGCCAGTCACCTTTTAGATAGACATCGCCTGTCAATCAACTCCGTAACGCGCATGCGCATTAGCTGTACAAGCCGACAAAATTGCATGTTTTAGGGTAATACGAGGTAAAGCAGAACAATTTATTATTCCAATATTTAAAATTGTATTGCTGATTTGTAATATGTTCTTTGGTCGTGATCTTGACCAACAGTTTTTGAGATTTCGGTGTTCCCCCATTCAAGTAGATAGGAGCTGCACTGGCATTACTGGAAATAACCTCCTGAGAGAGTTCCAAAGATGGCCGACAATGGACTTACTTGCTAGAAAGGCTTTCACTAAACGCGTTTAATGTGTGTGAATCCAAGATGAATATAATCTGTGGTAACCTCAATCACTTTGAGTGCAGAGTCAGACAGGGTGACACAGTTCGTTTCAAGCCTACAGAGGTACAACACATAAAATTGACAATGCTGATCATGTTTAATACTCACTATTTATCGAAGTTGATTCTGTGATGATGCATTCCACCGGCATTACCGCGACCTCCAGGATGCTTCCTGTGCTTGCCTACACAACACAAATCATGTGAAACACTACACTGGAATTTTTTTTAGTGAGCAATTTTGACGGAAAAAATAAAGTTTTATTATAATCTCCGAGAAGCTTCATGTGTTTACAGACCGATACGCCCGTGCCCGTGGCTAACGTGCCCGCGCAGCTTTCTTGTCTTGGTCTTCTTGGTCGGCTGTAAAGATATCACATTTATTGATCTTAAGATTATAGTTTAACGTTTATTTAAGTTTTATGCATCATATTTTAATAACTTTGGTGAAGAACCATCCCACACACAGTACAGCCCTCCGGGACGCTAACGGATAAAAATGTCACTAAAATGTAAAAATCTCTGAGAATATCTACACAATACAGACAAATAATGACGCGTAAACACATTTGGAGTAACTTCGGTATGCTATCAATCTCTTTTGATGCAGCATATTAAAGGATTGAGTAGGATTAATGTTTTAATGACAGTGACAGCACTTTTCGTGAACACTCACCATCACGGCAGAGAACGCAAAGAGACAGTGAGCGTTGAGCTCTCGCGAGATAAGGCCTGAAGCGCCCGTGGAGCAAGACTACAGCGAGAGAGCGCCGCCAGCGGACAGGAGGACAGAACTACACATTCGAAACCAATAAACATTTAATGACGTCAAGCCACGTAGCTCTAAAATACAGGTTATTGTCATATCGAGCGCATCTACGTTCATTCTCTTCATGGTTATCACTGAAATAAAAATATAAAATATTTTAATTAATGTTTTAGGATATTGATCAATATAATTTAAATGGCTGACAGGTATAGTCAGCCAAGGAGGAGCAGCTCATCACTTAATACATTGACCTCCTCTCCGCTAATCTGCGGTGTTTTGGAACATGGCGCTGGTCATGAGCTGGTCGACCAGCTACCATGTTCCAAAAACCAGCTTGACCACCTTGAGCTGGTATGACAAGCTGGTAGCTGGTCTCCCAGCTTGGACCAGCTAGAAACCAGCTACCATGTTCCAAAACAGCTACCATCTTAAGATGAGTAAACTATGTGTGGAGTTTAGTATGATTTAAAAAAAAGCTGTTTTATAAGAGAAGTACCGGACAATTTTGCGACAGGTAGGTTAATGGCTCTTCCCATTCATTTGTATCTGTAAACGGTCACTTACCGCTCCACGATCGAAACACGCTAGCTGCCTGCTCTCTACTATAAAATAAAATCAGAGATTGTTTTTAATATACTGATATACCACCTCTGATACAGTCCTGTATGTGCCGCTGACGGCTCAGAAAACCCAATCCACCAAAGAACCGCTGCGTTTAAATATAAAAGTACATGTATGCCTCATTAGATTATTCGTATTAACATTTACATATATTAATAAATATATGGGTTATACTAGAGAAACTTCTTTTATTCAGCATCAACGGTGATTTGAACAAGTATCTTGCCTTGTTTGCTATTGAATTAACTGAATGTTTAAAGTACTAAATTGAAGTGGAAAAAAGGCCATACTGTTGTGTTTCCGTGATTAAACCAAATGTTCTCATTACATGTTACAATAATCTTGTGTTTTGAAACAATGATTACATGGAAAGAAAACATAACCTTAATGAAAGCTTTAGCAGGCACTATTATTTTCAGTGTCGCTTTAACACGAAACAGGAAACTCATGAATATTCGTGTATGCTCCGCCCAGTGCAACCGAAATAATTTACACCTGAATAATAACAATGATGAACGTAAATGAGACGTTGAATAAATACAAAATATAGTAATTAATAAAATAATAAAAATATAATTATTATTTAGACAAATCGTACATGACCAATAAAAACACCGCCCACTTCAGATCGAGCCGCTCGCGGAAACGTAGGATTGCAGCGGAAAGACTCGTTTATATTTATGAGGAAAGCTCTACCTGAATGCTTATGGGGGGGTTTAGTAATAGGATTAGGGTTGGGTTATAGTTTCTCCGACCAATCAGGTAGCGCTTTACTGTTTAATATTACTAAATCGCCCAAATCAGATATCGCTTTTATTCATTAACATAAATTATTATTTCCCTGCCGTCCCATGTTGGCACAACTCCGGAATAGAAGATGCTGTAATATGGATTTGGGCTGCAGGTGCGCGTAAATTTGATGCAGACACAGTTCAAAGCTGGAACGTTCACATTTACACTTGGTTCACATAAGATTAATGTAAAATGAGTATTTCTACATTTCATAAGCTCACTATACTGTCATGTGTGGTTCTGTGCGTCGCGCTCATGCTGCCGAAAATGCTTTTATCGCGCGGAAAGAGAGACGCGACGCAGCATGAAGGTAACAGGAGCAGCAGCATTTATTATACAATTATTATTATCATCATTATTGTTATATTTTTTATATTCTATTATATCTATTTATTTATTATTACAGCATCTATTTCTGTGTTCAGTTTAAAATAAATGTTTTGTGTTTTCTGCAGTTGATTCATGAAAGAGATTATCTTAAGACTTTATAGATATTACAGTTTCATTTTCTGTTAAAGCATGATTTTCTGTAAAGCTGCGTTGAAACGATGTGTGTTGTGAAAAGCGCTATACAAATAAAAATGACGACTTGACTTATCTAAATTATCCAGTCCACTAGTGATATTCGAAAAATACACTGATAGTCTAAATAACAAGCATAACAATGAAAAATAAAATCACAAAATTAATTAAATATGTAAAGTAAAATGAATGCATAAATAAAAGGAGAATCTTTTTTAAAAAACGTTTTTATTCAATGTTTTTTTTCTGGTTATATATCATTTTTTTAACTGTTCAGTTCTTGTAGATTAACAGTGATAGTTAATAGTTAAATAAGTTCTGTTCATTATTCCCATATTTGTGCGATAAGAAATATCAAACATAGCCAACTGAACAAATAACCACAAATGTGTAAAGTATGTAAATATTTTGTCTGCAGGGCATTTTCCTCCCATGCCGCACAAAGCGGCAGTATCCGAGGAGCAGCGACATTCCGGTCGGCAGACTTCAAGTGCTCATAATCCTGAAGCCATCGCCCGGGCTAAAGGAGCCGGCACTGGAGCCAGTACTGGAAGAAAGTCAAACCTCGCAGGACAGATCATTCCTATCTACGGCTTTGCCATCTTACTGTACATCCTCTATATTCTGTTTAAGGTGAGACGTCTGTCTATCATTGTGTTTCAACTGAGCTTGTTGTTTTACGTGGCATCTGAATGTGTTTGTTTGTGTTTGTTATAGATCACATCCAAAGGTAAAACAACCAATCCCCCCGAGAGCCGATTCATTGCTGTCAGATCAGAAAAGAGGAAAATTAGTACGTATATATACAGTATATGATGTACACACACACACACAACAGATGCATCATATTTAAATCCAGCTATGTCTCTCTCTCTCTCTCTGATGTTCCATTTCTTGTGTGTCTGTTTCAGCTGATTTTGAGTTGGCTCAGCTGCAGGACAGATTAAATGAAACAAAGGACGTGATCCAGAGAAACATTTCAGCAGCTAGTGTCTCCTCAGACAGGTGTGTCTGTCATTTTTGTGTTTGACGTGTGCTCGCTGTGCTGCAGAATGGGACGTACTGTTCAATAGGGAGCGAGTATTGTGTATTATATGTTATATGTGTGTGCTGTAGTATGGCAGGTTCTGTAGCTGTAGATGAGGAGCAGAAGTTATTGTACCAGCTGCAGGAGATCACACGCGTCATGCATGAGGGTCAACTCATGGACACAGTCTCACCATACACTGAAGAACACCACTGCCAACATGAGTGTGCTGGTGAGATACACACTTGTATACAATTTATTTATTGATATATTTTTATATAAATAAATGGGTATTTCTTCAACTTCGGGCACTGTGGGCTTCTAGGGAGTAAAGTGTTGTAAAACATTTTTCACACTCTCACTAGTTTGTTCAGTTTGTCTACTAAAAATAGTCCAACTGTGTATGTACATACATACATGCATCCTAAGGTGGGTAGTAATATGCTACATTTACTCTATTACATTTACTTGAGTAACTTTTTGGAGAAAATGCACTTTTAAGAGTAGGTTTAAAGGTGGGAACTTTTTACTCAAGTAAATTTAGAATGAAAAAAATTTACTCTTTGATACATTCGGCAATGTTACTGTCGTTGCATTACTGGTTTTAATTCAGTAAGTGTTAATAAATGTGTAACATATTGAGAGAGTATTGAATGGAACTTTTGCGGCATCGGAACTTTACAGCTGCGCTCTGTTAAGCATTTATAACATGCAAGTTAAACTGCTCACTATTTGTTAAATATTGCATCAAAGTTGCCTTTTTATTCTGGCTGTTATAACTGCATGTCAGTGATTAATAATGCATTTGTAAATGACTTATAAGTCATTAATGAACCCCTTTATAAACAGGGTTGGGAGCAGGGTTTGAAATTAACACCCAATGTCACTTTTTTCTAGCCACTTTGGCGGGTGAAGTTTTCAGGGTTTTTTCCTGCATTGAAAATTCTGTGAATGTCAGGTGACTCGGAGCCGCTGCCAGAGCAAATGTAATGGTATTCATCTTGAGTTCAGCATTTTATAAGTACTAAATATGCCTCTCTTAACTCACACGCATCTTTGTTGGGTGAATGAAGTGTACTTTCACGTGACCTTTGCAGCGCACATCAGCATGCTTTAGAGATAAGATCGCCAGAGCTCTGGGACAGCACAGAGCGCAAACTTGCGTGATTCATTTGGTCATCACTCGATATTGCGGCGGCCGGTTTAGACCACAAAACTTTGTGACCTATTTGAATTCTATGGAGAACATTCTAGTATAAAGCTCTATATGGAGGAAGTCAAAAAACACTGATTGTAAAGAGTATAGAGACGACAAATACACATCATCAGTTTTATAAATACACATCATTATCCTTACTAAAATGTGTATTTGTTTGTTTTATGCAGTAACACTAACTGGTACATTTATAGAGTCATATAAAATTTATTAGAATTAATCTATTAGACATTATGTTTATTACAACTTTGTAGTTACAAAGTTTATTCCTAACAAATACTATAGTAAATTTTTTAGAAAAAAATATCAACATTAATCTAACCACATTAATGTGGAGCCACCCATGGTCTTACCTGTAATAATGGCCTTATCATTACAAATGCTACTGTTAAATAATGGTAGAACAATGGTAAACGTTCATATAGGTATGTACAGTTTAGAATGAAGGGATTAAAATTTCCATGAATTATGGACACATTTTTGAAAAATGTTCCTACTGTTCTAACTGGCCATTTTTGCCTTCAAATATTCTAAAGGTGACTTAAATCATTAGGCTTGTGTGCTGATAAACTAATATCAGTCTCGTTCAAATAAAATGTCCATAAAAATGCATGCAGTTACAGTCTCCAGTTACCTTTATCACTTTTTGTGAGGCAGGAGATTTTGGCTAGTGAAAATGCTGAGTGGCTAGTGACCTTAGAAAACTATTAGTCACAGCGGCCAGTGAGCCAAAAAGTTAAATTTCAAACCCTGGTTGGGAGGGTTACTTTTAAAATGTATTCAACTACAGAATTTAGAATACATGCTGTAAAATACGGGTGGGTAAAAATATAGATTTTTCAAATATAGATTTTTTACTCTACGCGCAGCCCTCCACTACAGTGAGAGGAAATCACTCGTATTAGCAACCAAATTTCACGCTATATGAATAAAATGTATTTATTTGGCAACTGGCTGGTAAAAGTTATAATTTCACTCACCAGTAATTGTGTAGCATAGTGGTGTATTCAGCAGCGAGACCCTTTCACTTCGTGTTAAAAGTCATTCCAGTTTAATGTGTGTCCAAAGAAGAGACTCATTTGTCAGTGAATAATGTCTCTTTTAATACACTTTCTGTTCTCTACAGTCAGTTGTTGATAAAAACCAACAACAAAAAAATAAATATTTAATTCTATAATCATGCATAGCACAGATGAGATAAAGCCATTAGTTTACTGTCTCGTTAACAAGCGCTCATCTACAGACGTGATCTTCATTCATCATGGCTCTTTACAGAAATGCTGGGTTTGTTAAAGAGACAGTACCGGTTTTAGCACATGTTCAACAAATGAATATAAATACTTGTAAATAGTAAAAAAAAAAAAATAAAAAAAAAAAAATGCAATTAAACAATAAACATGTAACAAAAATAATATTTGATCTTATTTATTGATTGTATACATGGATTTGTTCATTTTTAAAAAGCCAAAATGTGGCCAAAATGATAAAAAACGAATAAAATATAATTACTAAAATATTTTTTTTCCTAATGAACCTAGTTATAAGGTCCCTGTATAATTAATAGCATTAGCTAGGAGATAATTTATTTCATATGTAAGCAAAAGGGACATTATAACTGAAATATACCATATATACAGTATACATATGAATTGGTATTGAATCGAAATCTAATCGAGAGCTTGTGAATCGGAATCATATTGTATTGGGGAATCTGTATCAATTCCCAGCCCTACTATAAAATTAAATTTTTAACATACTCCGTTAGATTACGCAATGTCTTTAATACTTTTACTGAATACTAAATACTTGTTCTGCACTTCAGCACATATTTTATCACTTGTTTTGACTATTAACAGTTTTGAATTTAAACAATATTAACAATGCTGCTTCTAAAACAAGATAAAGTTAATTTTAAGATTTCTTTTTTTTTTTTTTCAGGAAAACAATACAAAAATTCTCATTAAGAATATAATTTTTGCAGTACTTCTTTGCCTTAACATCAAAGGTCTTCTAGAGAGAGAAAAAAGATCTAACATGGATTTTCTTTAAATTTAGTTATGCCTGGTAACAGGTGCATGTTTAAAGGGTTAGAAATACAATTTTGGCTTAGCATAAGGCTAAATGTTCACATGACAATTTACACAAGGTTAACTATTTTTGCTTAAACTAAAAATAAAATAAGTATTGCAAAGTAAATGAAAAACTAATACTAACTGAAACTAACAACAGTTATTGAAAAACTAACGGAAACAAAATAATAATCATCAAAAATGTATTATCGCTTTCATAATCATCAAAAGCACTCACTCATCAAATGGCGGAATAATCTGACCTGTGTAACATGAGATCAACTTGTTTTAACCAGAGGAGTGCTGCAGACCGAGAGGAAGAAGACGCACTTCATAGTCCAGATGCATTTCAAAGAGCTCACAATGATGCAGACAGCAAAGTATGGGCAAATTATACAAACATAGGCTACTAAATAAGTTACACTCAGAATCAATGTTGTTGTGGCATTCCGCGGGAGCAAAACTTGCATGTTATCATATAAAAGGAAACTTCCCTGTGTTATTTCCTTTCATCTGTAAATTCAAATTATAAGGGAGCAAGTGACCTAAATAAGCATGAACTCAGAAACTAGAATTTCTGTGTGCTGTCAGAGCCGTTTTATTAGTTGCGTGAAATGAAACCGCTCCCGCTGATGCACTCTCTTGCGCGTTTGCCACAGCTTTCAGTGGTCATGGCCTATGGTGTATTACATTATAGTTTATTAATGTGTTGCTTTGTTTATCTTATCGTGAGGAAAATGGTAATACCAAGTTCCATTTAGAAGAAAGAGTTTTTGGGGCCTGGGTAGCTCAGTGAGTATTGACACTGATTACCACCTCGGGAGTCACGAGTTCGAATCCAGGGTGTGCTGAGTGACTCCAGCCAAGTCTCCTAAGCAACCATATTGGCCTGGTTGCTAGGGAGGGTAGAGTCACATGGGGTAACCTCCTCTTGGTCACGATTAGTGGTTCTCGCTCTCAGTGGGGAAGTTGTGCATGGACCGCGGAGAGTGGCATGAGCCTCCATGTGCTGTGAGTCTCCGCGGTGTCATGCACAGCGAGCCACGTGATAAGATACGCGGATTGACTGTCTCAGAAGCGGATGCAACTGAGACTTGTCCTCCACCACCTGGATTGAGGCGAGTAACCGCACCACCACGAGAACCTACTAAGTAGTGGGAATTGGGCATTCCAAATTGGGAGAAAAAGGGGCAAAAAAAAAAAAAAGAGTTTTTGTTGGTTATAAAGTTATTTTTGTGAGATAAATTTGTTGTGAAATAAAGTAAACAAACAGGTGAGAGACTGTAGGCTTTTTGTATATTATATTATGAGCTGTTCATTTTTTTAACATATTTTCTGATTGAAATAAGGTACATTTACTAGAGGAACTACACTGATATTAAGATATTTAGATTTATTTTCAGAGAATATATCTTAAATATAAATATATATTGCCTCGCATCATTTATATGGATAAATGTTTCCAATCTAATAGACTAAATATTCAATAAAACAAATGACAATCTCTATAGTAATCAAAATAATACTATTTGAATGTAACTGTATTCTGATTACCATTGATTTAATGTGTAACTGTAGTGGAATACAGTTAATAATATTTTGTATTTTAAATACGTTATCCCGTAACATGTATTCCGTTACTCCCCAACCCTGTTTATAAACCCTTAACAAAGGGTACAGTAATGTAAAGTGTTCCTTAATTGAAAGTCTGGTAAAATCTGTACATAAAACACACTTAAAGAGTACCAGAATAAAATTATGAAGGCCTGATAAAAAGTTTCCAGCTTAAACATAATGTGGCTTTTATATAACAAAAAGAAAAATGTTGAAATAAAAATAATTAAAAAATCAAACCCTGGGACATGAAAGTGCCCAAAACTGATGAATTGATGAGATTTTGTGTATATATAGAGATATGAAACTCATGATATTAGTTTTACATTATTAGTTTTAATACATGGTTTTGTAATGTTATTGTGACAGATTTTCCTGCCGACAGTCAAAACGATGATGTGAATGAGCAGTTCTGCTGCGTTCATTCATCTCACACATTCACCTCAAACACAAATGATGAGCACCAGACAGATGTGAATGAGTTGAGCGCTGATACTGAGGACATACATGAGTCTCATGAGATACAGTGTGTGGAAGAACATGAGGAAGATGATGGTGACTATGAAGAGAAGATAGATGCCAACAGAAACAGACACATAGAAGATATTTCTGTGCTTGAATCAATGAGCCAATCACAGCACACAACTCAAACAGGAAGTGACATCACGCCTATCTCAGTTTCAGACAATAGCGTCATCAGACGGTGGAGCAAAAAATAAATCAAATAATAAAAATGAACCTTTAACCACAAAATCATGTTCATTGTGGAGTGTGTTTATAAGACAAACAGGAATGAGCAGTTCATGTTGACACAGCAGCTGTTTAAATATATGCCTGCTGCATAATGTTTGAAATATTGAAATAATACATTTAGCACTCAAGGCAATAGTCATGGATAATTTGCCATTTACTCTTTTAAACAAACTTGTATTCATGATAAATATATTCTATATTGCAGTGGTTCCCAACCCTGTTCCTGGAGGCCCCTCAACACTGCACATTTTGTATATCTCCCTTTTCTGACACACCCAATTCAGATCTTAGAGTCTCCACTAATGAGCTGATGAGTTGAATCAGGTGTGTTTGATTAGGGAGATATCCAAAATGTGTAGTGTTGGGGGGCCTCCAGAAACAGGGTTGAGAACCACTGCTCTATTGTAAAAGGTTCCAAATCTATGTCCATATTATGAATATTAACAATATGCTTTCCAGTGTAATATTTGATGCTACTGTATGAAGCAAAATTAGAGATGCTGAGGCTGCAAGTCTGTACATGTTTGCAAACATACAAATGTGCTGCACATTGCGGTTTGGCTGGTTGTTACTATTAGCTTGTTGCATTTAGCGCTAAACTTGCGTGATAAATTTGAGAAAAATCTGTAAACTGCAGAACTTGCATTTGAATGAGAAAACGTGTTTGCAAGTCTTCTTGGACCTCAAATATTAGTATATCTATTATATTCACATTGTTATATCACAATTAAATTACAATATATGACGTTATCTTCACATACTGTATATGCACCACTTAGAGGAACTCTCCTTCAATCCTAAGTACAACAAACAGTTTAACAGATTTAATGCAATAATAGGCTGTACACTTGTAGTTTTCATTTGGAACATTTTTACTGTAACTCCATTGGGTTTTATTTAGTTTGTTACTCCTGTTTTTCTGGAGGTTCAGGCCTTTTCAGAATGACATTTCTTTTGTCTAATCACTGCTCATAATTACATCTCGTGACATTTTTGCTGTAATGAACTATTTAATTGATGTTATCCATATTTTTTGTTCTGTATACTAACGTTAATGATAGTTTATTATTTGAATCTGTTATGTCAATAAAAGAAAAAAAAAATGTCAACGTGTTCTTCCGGTGAAATGCATCTTCATTAGTTGTGTCACTACACGTTAATCTTACCTAAAGCCAATGATGACAATAATATTAGTGATACTGGATGATTTTTATACACTTGTCTGACTGTGGATACAGTACATTATATAAAATATAGTCATATTGTGATGACTTTTCTGATTTGAATTCTATTCATATTCCATCATTTACTAAGATGTTCAAAAGCAAACACGCATTCTGCACCAATATGAAAATTGCAAAACTCGTTTGAAGGTTTCTTTACCTTGGGCAGCATTTCCTGTGGCATGTTCACTAGGGTACAGTGTGAAAGGGACTACAGACATAAACAGACTGAATTTACCCCAAAGAGGCCTTGAATGATCATGACAAATATGGATTATTGCTTCAGTATCACATGACACTAAACACCTCACAGTCAAACAAACACACTCAAAGAAACCACAAGCAGTTTTATTACTCCTTATAACTCAGATAGAAAAGCAATGTTTCACTGTCTAATGTACAATGCGTAATGAGTTTAAATGTTACAGGTCTTTATTTCAGAAGTGAAACAGACGTGTATGATGAGTTTGTCTCAGTGCTCCATCGGTTCATCAGGTACAGCAGGAGCTGCTTCATCAGCTGCCTGAGCCACCTGTGAAACACAACCAACATCAACCTCATCAGTGTCAAATATCTGCCTGCAAACATTGTTTGCACACCCCAGAAGTTCAAACTACAGTTTACAATACATGAGCTCTTATTTTACATTTATTACAGTTTAAAACCCTCTTGTAAATCATGTCAATTCATTATTTGAGCAATAAACATTAAATAAATGCAATTTCTAAAATGAAAACAAAATAAATCTAGAATGGGCAACAGGTGTGTAGATTTTGGATAAATGAGGCCATCACTCAGTCAGGGCAAGCTAAATTGCTTTGTAGTAAATTATCACAAACATAAATATTACAATTAAAATATGTTCATAATTTTTGAAATTGAAGATCAATTCAACAGATTGTCAAAATTATGACACTGCTGTATGATTTTAAATGTTGAGAAGGTCAAGACATCTGAGGTGGGACAGACATAACAAATAAATAAAATCACCTTTTATCTGACATTTAATGATTTTAAAAATAGCTACTATTCATGCTAGGTTAATTGTATGTTAAATAATGGGCGATTCTCACAAAACCGGTCAAGAAAATGTCCTAGTGTGTCATGTATAAAACTTGCTGTAGAATTTATCCTAAGTGTGCATACTTAGATAATACGTTTTATATATATATATATATATATATATATATATAAAAAATGCTGCTGCTGAAAATAATGTCTTGTTTTAGTTTAAAAGTATCTGAACCTCCTTTAAACATGATCAATTTACCAGAGAAACATAACTGTATATTAAGACTTGTTTACAGAAAATATAGCCTCTCTTATATTATGTCTCACACCATTAGGAAATCATTTTTTGAGTGTATTTAGCATAAACCTACCCTTATTTTTTTATATATATTTATCTGGAAGCAAAACAAAGAAAATTAAAACTGCAAGCAGCGATGAACGGGCCCTCGCACCCTGGTGCACGTTGGGGCTGCTGTGCCAGGGGAATGTCACTCCAATTTTTTTAGCATTTTTTAGCACTTCAATGTTGTTACGAGTGTATCACATTGTAAAACATGCCATTTCCTGTTGCCAGTAGGTGGCGCTATGACTATAACTGAATATTGGCACGTAGGTGTATTCAGGCCAGGACTGTTATCAAACTTGTGAAGTTTGGGGCAGATTGGACATTGTATGTTTGAGTTACAACAACTTCCTGTTTCATGGTGAAACACTGAACTTTGCCACAGACACGCCTTTCAACGAAAACTCAAAAGCTTCGCAATTTAACATAACCAAGGCCTTTATATTAAGACTGACTAAATATGGGGCCTGGGTAGCTCAGTAGTAAAGACGCTGGCTACCACCCCTGGAGTTCGCTAGTTTGCTAGCTCGAATCCGTGGGCGTGCTGAGTGACTCCAGCCAAGTCTCCTAAGCAACCAAATTGGCCCAGTTGCTAGGGAGGGTAGAGTCACATGGGGCCTCCACATGCGCTATGTCTCCGTGGCAATGCGCTCAACAAGCCACGTGATAAGATGTGCGAGTTGACGGTCTCAGACGCGGAGGCAGCTAGGCTTCGTCCTCCGCCACCCGGAATGAGGGGAATCACTGCGCGACCACGAGGACTTAAAAGCGCATTGGGAATTGGGCATTCCAAATTGGGTGAAAAAGGGTGAAAAAGGGTGAAAAATCCCCCCCCCCCCCCCAAAAAAAAAGACTGACTAAATATATTGTTGATCTGATTAAATCTCTGGGAGGAGTTTGTTAAAGTACAAGACCTGGAATTGGCTGTTGCCAATAGGTGGCGCCATGACTATAACTGAATATTGGCACGTAGATGTATTCAGGCTGGGACTATTATCAAACATGTGAAGTTTTGGGCAGACTGGACATTGTATGTTTGAGTTACAACAACTTCCTGTTTCATGGCAAAACATCAAACTTTATCAGACCGTCATGGCCACGCCGTGCAATGAAAACTCAAAAGCTTCGCAATTTAGCATCACCAAGGCCTTTAGATTAGAATAACCAAATATGATGTAAATCTGATTTAATCTCTAGGAGGAGTTCGTTAAAGTACGAGGCCTGGAAATGGCAAAAACTGAGCAAAAATGTAAGAGAAAAATCAAAATGGCTGACTTCCTGTTGAGTGTAGGGCATGGGTCCAAGAGACTTTTTTGTAGGTATTGGCATGTATACATGTGTACCGATTTTCATATGTGTAGGTGAAATGTAGTGTAAAGCGCACATCGTTGAAAGTTTGTAGGTGGTGCTATCGAGCCATTTTGCCACACTTAATTCTGAAACTCTTATCAGATGTACATTTTCGCCACTTCTGATGCGTGTGCAAAGTTTCATGAGTTTAAGTATGTTTAGGCCCTCAAAAATGCGATTCATTTGAAAAAAATAAAATAAAAATAAATAAATAATAAACGCCTAGAAGAACAATAGGGTCCTCGTGCCATCGGTGCTTGGGCCCTAATAAACGCCTAGAAGAACAACAGGGTCTTCGCACCATCAGTGCTCGGGCCCTAAATATATAAATTTATTTTTGCAGTGCGAAACATCAGACATCATCGGAGCATAGTTTTTTTTTTAAATACTTAAATTGCTAAAGGGCAATGGTATTTTTCATAATGTTGTTCATTAGTCGGGATGACTAGTAAATGGGGCAGGACGCACATTTGCTGCACCTGTGTGCGGCTGTAAAGTACTGTGGTTCTGATAAGAACTAATCAGACAGCAGACCAGCATTCTTTGCAATGGTCCATTCGACTACTGAATGTTTACGGCAGTGTCTGTTATTATAGGCCCCTGATCTTATTGTACTCCAAAATCAAAAGAAACAAATAAGAACTTCTGTTTTGCATTTGCTGTACAGGGTTTTTCCTGGATCAAAAATGGTCTTCGGTGGTAGCTGACATACACAGCAAGTTGGTTTATTACATAATTGCATTTGACAGCATAATTAATTGAATTTCATGTTTACATTGGATAAAAGTTACTTTTCATCATCTAAACACTGTATATGGGACCTTTTTAACTCTACACAGAATTTTTTACTTTAAGGTTCTATGTGAAATCAAACTAAACTTAATTTAATAAACACCTTATTTCTATAAGACTAGTTGTAACAGAGTCGCGTGGCGCCATGTGGGGGTCAGACGTGTGAACGGCGAACTCTGCGCACTTTGCTAGTTTTTAATTCTTTTTGTGTCTTAAACCAGTGAGATTCGATACACCCTGCTACATAACTGTTCTATGAAGTCAACATGTCAAAGAATTCAAAATTCTCGGGCTCTGAAGATATTAAAAGACACTTACATGCTCAAACTGATTATTAATGCGCACGTTTTTCTTTTTTCTGTTTGTTTGGTTCGGGGGGAAGTTTGGGGTTTGACTGTTGCACTAATGTTGGAATGTGGTCTTTATAATTTTATTTTTGACACACAATCTTTTTTTTCTAATACGTAAAAATTTCAAATGTTAATATGAGTGGATTGTCTCTCTCCACATGGAATGCAAATGGGTTGGGGCACCCTATAAAGAGAAGGAAGGTTATTTCTTTTCTTAAATGTTAGAAATATGATAGTGTTTCTTCAAGAAATGCATCTTTCCCCACATGAAGCTGAAAAATTTGGGAAGATATGGAGTGGACATGTTTTCTTTAGTGCTGGCTCAAGTAAGAGCAGGGGAGTCATTGCATTGATAAGTTAACATCTACAATTCAAATGTCTCAAACAGATTAAAGATAAATTAGGAAGAGTCATTATTGTTTTAGCAGAAATTCAGGGGCAAAGGTTGATTCTGGCTAATATTTACACACCTAATGCTGATGATCAGGGCTTTATTATAGATCTTGAAGAGATGCTGCAAGCCGTTGGCACCCCTCATGATATAATATTGGGAGCAGACTTTAATCTATTGATGGACTCAGTCCTTGATCATAGTGAAACAAAAGTGTGTAAGCCCCCTAGAGCAACAATGGCACTTTAATGTATCCCTTTTGCAAAATCCTGATTTCCAACAAATGTTAAAGGTTGAAATCAATGTTTATATGGAGAACAACTGGTCCTCAGTATCCTCTGTGGGCAAGGCTTGGAAGGCACTTAAGGCGGTTCTTAGGGGTCGGATCATACAGTATGCCTCATTCATCAAAAAATCTGATGGCCTCAGAGAATTGACCCGATTGAAATACAGATATAATACTATTTTGTCGCGGAAGGTGGAGTTTTGGCTATTCAGGGCAAAACAGTCATACTTTGAGTCAGGGGACAAAGCAGGGAAGCTTTTGGCTAGATATATAAAGCAGAGATACTCTGGGAGAGGTGATTACTGCTTTTGGACAAGGTCATGAAGCATCAGTGTATTACTCCCTGCTAATTCAGAGTCTGGGGGATGGAGCTTCAACTTCTCACAAGAGATTATGGGAGGAAGATATTGGTATTGGAGGAGGGAGTGTGGGCTAGGATTCTAAAAACATAAAGTCTGCATGTGTGTGTGCAGAGATGGGGAAGGTGGCAGCTTTCGAGGAGGTAGCAAATAGAAGGCTGGGGTTTGGGGACATGTTTGTCAGGAAATGGGGTAATTATTTAGCATTTTTGGGGGACTCTTGGGGAGGGGATGGGGAGAGGAAAGTTTAGTGTATGTTTATATATATATATATATATTTTTTTTTTTTTTGTATTATTATATGTGACCACAGGGGTGTTCATTGGGGGTTAGGGTTGGATTAGTGATTGGGGAGGGATATTAGTGGGGGTTAAATGTTAAATGTTGATTCGATGTGTATGTGTTGTGTTTTTCTCTGTTGTGTACTTTTGAATCAATAAAAAATTGTAATTACAACAAAGACTAGTTGTAATATTCTGACTGTACCCATGAGTAGACCACTTTACTGAGTTGGGACTGTGTTAGTGAAAATGTTTGTTTCCTACTCCATAACAGATACTGTTCTACTTTTATTAGACTCTTAATGATTTAAGTAATCTTTACGAATATCTGAATGACACAGGAGGAAACTTTGTCCATAAAGTTCTTGCCCTTTTATTAAGAGGTAAGCCATGGATGGCACCTCATTTCTTAGTCTTTCTAAAAAAAATTAAGTCTTTATGAAAACTAGAGTGTTTCTCACCCTTCTTTGTGGCCTCTCCTCCAGACCCTCGAGGAACGATGCAACATTATCATCATCATAGATGGTGAACTCCATCTCTTTTCCCACTATGCCAATGGACACATTCTACAAGAGAAATGTGTTATTCGTTTCAATAGATAAACAGTGTAAACGGTCATAATGAAAGTGAGTAAAGCCACAGGTTACAGAGGAAGAAATATCAAACCTTTGTGGTAAGATCTTGTTCAGCAGGTAGAGTTTCCCTCAGCGCACGCAGACCGTGCTGCACCAGATCATTCAGATTACCTGTCAACAACATATCATGAACATCACTTCTGCTACAAAATACAATGCTGAAACTTTATGCAGAAAGCATTTACAGCGGCTTGTGTGTCGAAATGTGTGAATGTCATTGCATTGGATCACAAAATATAAAACAAATGTTGCTGAAGCTTTTCTCAGAACTGACTTGAATTTTCTGAGTGATTTCTACTTAATGACTTTGAATCATCTGGTGTCTTGGTGATTTTTAGTGGAAGTCAGTTCTCTTTAAATTTGCACAGTTTATTATTTTATTAAATTAGCAGAGTAACCACAGGTGGAGTCCAGCACATTCACCATCAACACACTGACAAACACAAAGTATCTTCATTTTACACATTATAATATTTTTTTGCATTTCAAGTTTTTTTGTAATATGTTTTGCTTGAAACAGGTGCTTTCTTTTCTTTAAAATAAGTCTCACTTGCCCTGACATTTAGTTACATAATGTAATGACATTCAGACATTTTGAAATGTGAACACTTTATATAGTGTATGATAATGAATTTGGAAATGTATCGATTGTTGCTGTAAATGAAGTAAACGTACAGTCCAAGAATGAGTCCATGTGTCTCTCCAGATACGTGCGGGCGGACTGTGAGCGAGCGCCGATGGACATGGCTTTACAGTCAAAGTAATTGGCAGAGGGGCAAGTCTGGAAGATGTGCGGCCCCATGTCCTGATAAAAACACATTTCAAATAATACAGTATTGCTTATGATGATCATGTAATACTGACACATGAGCATCAATCCCTATTACAATGTTCATTTTAGGAATTCCTCATACCTCAGCATCAGTTTTCAGCCATCAGACAGAATGGCATTGCGGCAAAACGCAATCGGAAGAAAAGGCGTCAGATTAGGGCTGCACGATAATGATTAATATAATAATCAAGATTATTTTGCTCACAACTTTAATCATAATTATTAATCAAGATTATTCTGTCATTTGAGACATTTAAAAAAAAAAAATGGGGCGGGGGGGGGGGAATTACATTAAACAGCAGCTCTCATATTGAACAAGGTGTTATACTACAAACTATTAAATGATTCCTTTTGACCAAAATTAAGTCATATTTTGCCCATGCTAATACATTAAATAGTTACTCTGTGTTCACACGAGTTCTCTTTAAAAGACAAATGTTTTAAATTATTATTATAGTTATTGCAATATACAATAGTAATATATTTTAGTAATAATTTATCACGTGCCATTGCTCTACGGTCTCAAGCCTTTATTTTGGCAGAAAACTGAAGGAAGTGTGTGTTGTTGTTTCTGTATGAGTTGACAAAAGCTTTGTGCTCCACTTTCCAAACTGTACATGGTGAAATGCTCTCATCTCTTCCTTGGTCCACAAAACCCCGATGACATGAGGTTACTTGAGATTTGTTTAGAAACTTTTAACGATGAAACATATTTGGAATAACGCAAATGTGCAAGTACTGAAGTA
This sequence comes from Myxocyprinus asiaticus, assembly GCF_019703515.2. Classification (NCBI taxonomy): domain Eukaryota; kingdom Metazoa; phylum Chordata; class Actinopteri; order Cypriniformes; family Catostomidae; genus Myxocyprinus; species Myxocyprinus asiaticus. Next base: position 31,576,018 of record NC_059389.1, read on the forward strand.
AATCTGAAGCGTTTTAAATATAACGTGGTCAGCACACGTTAGCGGCACGCACAAACACATGCACAGCTGTTCTGTGTATAACACATCATCAGAGATGGAATTAGTATGTATCCATCATAGAAACACTGAAACATTGCATAATGATGTTGAGCCTCATGTGTAATACACTAGATCAGAGCAGCAGACACACAATACACGTAAGCATCTGCGGCTTCGTATTTCAGAGCGTGTTCGAAAGTCAAACAGGTATTGGTCAGTGGAGAACTTCTGAAGAGAGCTTGAAGAGTTATTCAAATTGAAAATATACTTCGAAAGAGCTTGTGATTTGGTCTATCATCCATTGTCACTTTACCTGTAATTACTGCTTGCTATTAATTGTGCAGCCATACTTCAGATGAAATTGAATCAGACTAAATGGCATAAATGGCCTTGGACTTAACAGTAGGGATGGGCATTTGAGTAATTTTGTAGTCGAGTACTCTAACAAAAAAATATGTAATTGATTACTTGTTAATTAAAATGCACGTTAAAAATAACAGGTATGACACTTACGTTAAATGTATTGTTTGTTTTATTCAAACATTTGTCAAACAAGAACAGTTTCAAAATAAGATAACTCCAACAAACTATGCTTTTCTTTTGGGAAAAAATGGAATTAACAATATGCATTAATAAAAATGGAACCATTTATTTTTTTAAATAACAGCAAAAATATTTGCTCTTAATCGGAGCCTCCTACATAGAAACCAATATTGATGGATACATTTTAGAATAAAAGTCATCAAAACTATGGAATAACATAAATGGAACTATGGGAATTATGTTCTGACTAAACAAATTCCAAAATAAATCAAATCAACTGTGTTATATTTTAGCATTTTCAAAGTAGTCACCCTTTGCCTAGAATTTGCGGACATGTACTCTTGACATTTTCTCAACCAACTTCTTGAGGTATCACCCTGGGATATTTTTAAACAGTATTGAAGTTGAGTTCCCATCTATATTGGACACTTATTGACTGCTTTTCTTTATTATTTGGTCCAAGTCATCAATATCAAAAACTTTTTTTTTTTATTCAATTTTAGTTTTATAATGAAATAAATATGGTGGCACAATTATATTTTTGTCTACAAAACTAATTTCAAACATTAAGCATACGCCTTCAGATAAAAAGATTTTTAAGATCATGAGAATCATTTCAGTGAGGTGTTTCAAAAGTTTTCACCGGTAGTGTACATATATATCCTAATGAGGCAAAACATTATGATCCCCTAACTAATATGATGTTGGTCCTCCATGTGCGGCAAAACAGCGCTGACCCGCCGTGACATGGACTCTACAAGATCCCTGAAGTTGTCCTGTGGTATCTGGGACCAAGACATTAGCAGCAGATCCTTCAAGTCCTGTAATTTGTGAGGTGGAGCCACTGTGGATCGGACTTGTTGGTCCAGCACATCCCACAGATGCTCAATTGGATTGAGATCTGGGGAATTTGGAGGCCAGGGCAATACCTTGAACTCTACATCATGCTTCTCAAACCATTCCCGAACTATGTGTGCAGTGTGGCAGGGCACATTATCCTGCTGAAAAAGGCCACTGCTATCAGGGAATACCACTGCCATGAATCAGAATGAGCTTCATTGCCAAGTGTGCTCACGTACACAAATAATGTTTTTTGGTGATTGGAGATTTCTCCTTAAGTCCACCATCATCTCCACTCTTTTGAGCATGTTCAGCTCAAGGTTGTTGTGACTGCACCAGACAGCCAGCTGTTCAACCTCCCTTCTGTAAGCAGACTCGTCACCGTCACGGATGAGGCCGATGACCGTGGTGGCATCTGCAAACTACAGGAGCTTGACAGAGGGGTCCTTTGCAGTGCAGTCATTTGTGTACAGGGAGAAAAGCAGTGGAGAGAATGCATCCTTGAGGGGCACCAGTGCTAATAGAGAGCATCCCGGATGTGAGCTTCCCCAGTCTCACTAGCTGCTGCCTATCTGTCAGAAAGCTGGTGATCCACCGGCACGGAGAGCTGGGTCAGTTTGGTTGAGAGAAGATCAGGCATGATGGTATTGAAGGCTGAACTGAAGTCCACAAATAGGATCCTTGCATAAGTACCTGGTCTGTTGAGTTGTTGCAGGATATAATGCAGTCCCATGTTGACAGCATCATCCACAGACCTGTTTGCTCGGTAAGCAAAATGAAGGGGGTCTAGCAGGGGTCCAGTGATGTCCTTCAGGTAGGCTAAAACCAGTCTCTCAAATGACTTCATAACCACAGACGTGAGAGCGACAGGTCTGTAGTCATTGTGATTTCTTTTTTTTTCTTTTTTTTTGGGGGGGGGGGGCCGGAATAATGGTGGAGTGTTTGAAGCAGCATGGACTTCACACTGCTCCAGTGATCTATTGAAGATCTGTGTGAAGATGGGGGCCAGTTGGTCAGTGGAGACTTTCAGACAGGCAGATGAAACATCATCTGGGCCTGAAGCTTTCCTAGTCTTCCGTTTCTTGAAGACCCGGCACACATCCTCATCACAGACCATAAGTGCAGGTTGAGTAGCAGGAGGGGGGAGGAAGGGGGTTGCAGGAGGTGTAAGTGGGTGTGTGAAGTGAAGATCAGAGTGGGGGTGGGGTGTGAGACTGGGCTTTTCAAACCTGCAATAAAACACATTCAGGTCATCAGCCAGTTGTTGATTCTCTACAGAGCGAGGGGGTGGTGTCTTGTATTTGGTGATATCCTTCAGGCCTCTCACACATATGCAGGATTGTTGGCTGAAACCAGTTTTTTCAGCTTTTCAGATAAGCTTCTTTTAGCCACTCTGATCTCTTTAGTCAGTGTGTTTCTGGCCTGGATGTACAAGATTATATCCCCACTTCAAGATGGCGCCGAGTATGGCTGCTGCGTTGCGAGCTCCGACACAACATAGCAATGTTTTGTTTGTTTTGTTTACAATTCTTATGTTTTTTGTCTTGGATGTTGTCTGCCTTATTGTCTACGACAGACAAACACTTTTGGACATTGGTTCAGCGATCTCACACCGAAAACCGGACTTCACATTCCTCAATGCCGACCCGCTGTTTACAAACACGCAAGCAGAGCCCTTTGTCTGGGCAGCACGGCCGCGGAAACGCAGGAGGAAAAGGGGAAACAGAGCCGGCGTTCTCATCAGAGTAAGACGCCGTGCAAATCGACCCCTGCTACCCACTATTCTACTGGCAAATGTTCAGTATCTGGATAACAAGCTCTGCGAGCTGAGAGCGCGGATCTCTTTCCAACGAGAGACGAGGGACTGCTGCATTATCTGCCTAACAGAAACTTGGATGCCTGCGGAGATTCCAGACTCAGCCATTGAACCCGCGGGGTTCTCCATGCACTGAGCGGACAGAGCGAAAGACCTCTCAGGTAAAACTAGAGGAGGTGGTGTATGTTTTATGATCAACAAATCCTGGTGTGATCAGAGGAACGTACATTCCATCAAGTCTTTCTGTTCTCCTGATCTGGAATTTCTTATGCTTCTGTGTCGACCATTCTGGCTACCGAGGGAATTCACAGCGGTCATTATCACAGCTGTGTACATTCCCCCACAAGCCGACACAGACCGGGCAATCAAGGAACTGTATGGGATTATAAGTGAGCAGGAAACCGCGCACCCTGAGGCCACGTTCATTGTGACCGGGGACTTTAATAAAGCCAGTTTAAAATCAGTCGCACCAAAATATCACCAACACATTAGTTTCAACACACGAGGGGACCGGGTTTTGGATCATTGCTACTCTCCGTTCCGGGATGGGTACAAATCCCTCCCCCGCCCACCATTTGGCAAATCGGACCACTCTTCCATTCTGCTTCTGCCCGCTTACAGGCAGAAATTGAAACAGGAAGCACCCACCCTCAGAACGATCCAGTGCTGGTCGGACCAATCAGATTCTATGCTACAAGACTGTTTTGATCACACGGACTGGGAGATGTTCCGGTCTGCCTCTGATGACGACATCGAGCTTTACGCTGATAGCGTAATGTGTTTCATCAGAACGTGCTTAGAGGAAGTGATTCCGACCAGAACTGTACGAATCTATCCGAATCAGAAGCCGTGGATCAATAGCGATGTTCGCGCGGCACTTAATGTGCGGACCTCCGCTTTTAATTCCGGGAACGCGGAGGAGCATAAACAAGCCAGTTATGCCCTCCGAAAAACTATCAAAACAGCAAAACGCCAGTACAGGAGCAAGATTGAAGGACAGTTTAACACCACCAACTCTAGAAACACGTGGCAGGGAATTAACATCATCACGGACTTTAAAGGAAATAAAAACTCCACCATGAACACTGCTGCCTCTCTCCCGGATGAGCTAAATACTTTTTATGCTCGTTTCAAGGGAAATAACACCGCCCTCGCGGAGAGAGCTTTCGCGGCTGAAGCTACAGAGGTTAGTTCACTCTCCGTCTCTGTAGCGGATGTAACCCGATCCTTCCGACGGGTGAATATCCGCAAAGCCGCGGGCCCAGACAGCATTCCGGGCCGCGTCATCAGAGCATGCGCGAACCAGCTGGCTGGTGTTTTTACGGATATTTTCAACCTTTCCCTCGCTTTGTCTGTAGTCCCCACATGCTTTAAAAACATCCACCATTGTGCCTGTTCCAAAACAATCAAAAATAACTTGTTTAAATGACTGGCGTCCTGTTGCTCTGACCCCCATCATCAGCAAATGTTTTGAGAGACTAATCAGAGATTACATCTGCTCTGTCTTACCACTCAATCTTGACCCGCTGCAGTTTGCTTACCGCAACAACCGCTCCACTGATGATGCCATTGCATCTACAATACACACTGCTCTCTCCCACCTGGAAAAAAAAGAACACTTATGTGAGAATGTTGTTTGTAGACTACAGCTCAGCATTCAACACCATAGTGCCCTCCAAGCTAGATGAGAAACTCCGGGCTCTGAGCTTAAACAGCTCGCTGTGCAGCTGGATCCTGGACTTCCTGTCAAGCAGACGCCAGGTGGTTAGAATAGGCAGCAACATCTCCTCATCACTGATCCTCAACACTGGAGCCCCACAGGGCTGTGTTCTCAGCCCACTACTGTATTCCTTGTACACACATGACTGTGTGGCAACACATAGCTCCAATGCCATCATTAAGTTTGCTGATGACACGACGGTGGTAGGTCTGATCACTGACAATGATGAAACAGCCTACAGAGAGGAGGTGCACACTCTGACACACTGGTGTCAGGAGCACAACCTCTCCCTCAACGTCAGTAAGACAAAGGAGCTTGTGGTGGACTTCAGAAGAAAAGACAGAGAACACAGTCCCATCACCATCAATGGAGCACCAGTGGAGAGAGTCAGCAGCTTCAAGTTCCTGGGTGTCCACATCACTGAGGAACTCACATGGTCCGTCCACACTGAAGTCGTTGCGAAGAAGGCTCATCAGCGCCTCTTCTTCCTGAGACGGCTGAGGAAGTTTGGAATGAACCGCCACATCCTCACACGGTTCTACACCTGCACTGTGGAGAGCATCCTGACTGGCTGTATCTCCGCCTGGTACGGCAATAGCACCGCCCACAACCGCAAAGCACTGCAAAGGGTGGTGCGAACTGCCAAACACATCATCGGAGGTGAGCTTCCCTCCCTCCAGGAAATATATACAAGGCGGTGTGTGAAAAAAGCTCGGAGGATCATCAGAGACTCCAGCCACCCGAGCCATGGGCTGTTCTCACTGCTACCATCAGGTAGGCGGTATCGCAGCATCAGGACCCGCACCAGCCGATTTCATGACAGCTTCTTCCCCCAAGCAATCAGACTTCTGAACTCTTGATCTCTCACGATCAATATACATCAGCACTGCACTTTATTACCCTTACTCTTATATCTCACACCGGACTGTCATAAATTATTATTATTATTATTATATTATGTCTCTCTTAACAACTGACTATCAACCGACAGCCTGAATGTCAATACAGTACAATACTGTACATTCTACATACACTATATTGCCAAAAGTATTCGCTCACCCATCCAAATAATTGAATTCAGGTGTTCCAATCACTTCCATGGCCACAGGTGTATAAAATGAAGCACCTAGGCATGCAGACTGCTTCTACAAACATTTGTGAAAGAATGGGCCGCTCTCAGGAGCTCAGTGAATTCCAGCGTGGTACTGTGATAGGATGCCACCTGTGCAACAAGTCCAGTCCTGAAATTTCCTCGCTACTAAATATTCCACAGTCAACTGTCAGTGGCATTATAAAAAAGTGGAAGCGATTGGGAATGACAGCAACTCAGCCACGAAGTGGTAGGCCACGTAAAATGACAGAGCGGGGTCAGCGGATGCTGAGGCGCATAGTGCGCAGAGGTCGCCAACTTTCTGCAGAGTCAATCACTACAGACCTCCAAAGTTCATGTGGCCTTCAGATTAGCTCAAGAACAGTGCGTAGAGAGCTTCATGGAATGGGTTTCCATGGCCGAGCAGCTGCATCCAAGCCATACATCACCAAGTGCAATGCAAAGCGTCGGATGCAGTGGTGTAAAGCACGCCGCCACTGGACTCTAGAGCAGTGGAGACGCGTTCTCTGGAGTGACGAATCACGCTTCTCCATCTGGCAATCTGATGGACGAGTCTGGGTTTGGCGGTTAACAGGAGAACGGTACTTGTCTGACTGCATTGTGCCAACTGTGAAGTTTGGTGGAGGAGGGATTATGGTGTGGGGTTGTTTTTCAGGAGCTGGGCTTGGCCCCTTAGTTCCAGTGAAAGGAACTCTGAATGCTTCAGCATACCAAGAGATTTTGGACAATTCCATGCTCCCAACTTTGTGGGAACAGTTGGGGATGGCCCCTTCCTGTTCCAACATGACTGCACACCAGTGCACAAAGCAAGGTCCATAAAGACATGGATGAGTGAGTTTGGTGTGGAAGAACTTGACTGGCCTGCCCAGAGTCCTGACCTCAACCCGATAGAGCACCTTTGGGATAAATTTGAGCGAAGACTGTGAGCCAGGCCTTCTCGTCCAACATCAGTGTCTGACCTCACAAATGCGCTTCTGGAAGAATGGTCAAAAATTCCCATAAACACACTCCTAAACCTTGTGGAAAGCCTTCCCATAATAGTTGAAGCTGTTATAGCTGCAAAGGGTGGGCCGACATCGTATTAAACCCTATGGATTAAGAATGGGATGTCACTTAAGTTCATATGCGTCTAAAGGCAGGTGAGCGAATACTTTTGGCAATATAGTGTATATATATATATATATATATATATACTTTTTTATATATATTTTAATTTTTAATTTTTATTGAATAATGTGTATCGATATAGTAAAAAAAACAAAAAAACAAAAACAAAAACAAAAACAGCGTATTGTATACTGTACAGTGTATGTTATTATTTGTATATTGTTGAGTGTAATTATGTGTATAACAGATGTTTAAATTGTGTTGTGTTAATTTGATGTTATTGTAAATTGGTATATGTCTCATCACTGTCACGACTGCCATGTTGATTGGAACTGCACCCAAGAATTTCACACACCATTGCACTTGTGTATATGGCTGTGTGACAATAAAGTGATTTGATTTGATTTTGTAAGTACCCTTTTTGGCATGACAAAGCTGTCCGAGTTTTGCTGTAAACCATGGTTTACCATTATTGAATGATAAAAATGTCCTAGTAGGGATGCACATATCCTCACAGATACTGATATATGATGTCAGAGTATCTGTGAGCTCGTCCAGGTCTGTGGCTGCAGCTTCAAAAACACTCCAATCAGTGCAAAGCAGGCTTGTAGTTCCAACTCTGATTCATTGGTCCATCTCTTCACAGTCCTTACTACAGGCTTAGATTAATTTAGTTTCTGCTTGTAGGCCAGGAGAAGATGAACCAGACAGTGATCAGAGAGTCCTAAAGCTGCACGTGGGACAGCGCGACATGCATCCTTTACAGTGGTGTAGCAGTGGTCCAGTATACACCGATCAGCCACAACTTTAAAACCACCTGCCTAATATTGTGTAGGTCCCCCTCGTGCTGCCAAAACAATGCCAACCCGCATTTCAGAATAGCATTCTGAGATTCTATTCTTCTCACCACAATTGTACAGAGCAGTTATCTGAGTTACCATAGACTTTCAGTTCGAACCAGTCTGGCCATTCTTTGTTGATCTCTCTCATCAAAAAGGCATTGTATTTCTGTCTCTGGTGGGGCATGTGATGTGTTGTTTGTATTTTGACAGTTCACGGGTTAGGTTAGCTTTATTAAAATCTCCCAGAATAATGATAAGAGAGTATGGGTGTTGTTGCTCCGTGTCTGTGATGTGATCAGCAATCATTTGCAGTGCTGCGTTCACGCATGCTTGTGGTGGGATGTAAACACTCACCAGAAAAAACAAGGAAAACTCCTGCGGTGAGTAGAAAGGCTTACAGTTGATGAAGAGCACTTCTAAATTAGGACAGCACATCATCTACAACGCTGTTACATCTGTACACCAACTTTCATTGATATAAAAGCATGTCACGCTGCCTCTCGTTTTCCCCGATGATTCTGCAACGCGATCCGCTCTGAACAGCTGGAAGCCCAGAAGATGTAACGCCCTGTCCGGAAAGGCTTCATTAAAAAAAGTCCTTATTTGTTTGAGTGAGCAGAAGCAGTTCATCTGTTTTGCTGGCGAGGGAGCGGACATTTGCCAGATGAATACTCGGCAGCGGAGTCCTAAAGCCGTGTTGACGGAGCTTCACAAGCGTGCCAGCGCTTCCCTAGCTTGCGTCTCTTGGAGTGCTTGTAGAGCACCACTGCGCCTCCAATTAAGATGTCTAACAAAACATCTGAATAATCAAACACCAGCAAAAAATTATCAGGTATGCTCTGCTGAATATTCAGCAGTTCATCCCTGGTGAAACTGATTGGGAAAGAGTGACAAAAAAACATGACAAACAAAAATAACAAAAATGCCAGAGAGCTTCACATCAAAGCAGCCAGCAGCGGCGCCATTTTATTGAAGAAGGGGTGTACCTGGTCTACAACGAAGTTTAGGTAGGTGGCACATGTCAAATTGACATCCACATGAATGGCCAGACCCAAGGTTTCCCAGCAGAACATTGCCTAGAGCATCACACTCCCTCCACCGGCTTGTCGTTTTCCCACAGTGCATCTTGGTGCCATCACTTCCCCAGGTAAACGGCGCACATGTACACGGCTGTAAAAGAAAACAGGATTCATCGGACCAGGTGACCTTCTGCCACTGCTCCAAGGTCCAGTTTTGACGCTCGCATGCACATTGTAGGCGCTTCCTACGGTGGACAGGGGCCATCATGGACACTCTGACTGGTCTGCGGCTACGCAGCCCCTTACTGTGACTTGTGCCACAGTAGACCTTCTGTCGGTTCAGACCAGAAGGGATAGCCTTCATTGCCCTCACACACTGATGAGCCTTAGGCGCCCAACACCCTGTTGCCGGTTTGTGGTTTGTCCCTCTTCGGACCACTGTCGATAGGTTCTCACCACTGCTGACCAGGAGCACCCCACAAGCCTTTCTGTTTCAGAGATGCTCTGACCCAATCGTCTGTACATAACAATTTGGGCCTTGTCAAAGTCGCTCATATTCTCAGTTTCTCCTGCATTCAACACACTGACTACCAGAACTGATTGTTTGTTTACCATCTAATCTACCCGTTAGATGGTAAACAAACAATCAGTTCTGGTAGTCAGTGTGTTGAATGCAAAGCGACTTTGACAAGGGCCAAATTGTTATGTACACTGCACTCAACATCAATTTTTCAGCTGGCATGAGGGATGTTGAGAGATTTCCTAAGCTAACAATGCCCATTTCTTGCACTGATGAGCCAAAATATTATGACCACTCACGGTTGAAGCAAATAACGTTGATCATCTCCTAAGATGATCAACGTTATTTGCTTCAACTGTGAGTGGTCATAATATTTTGGCTCATCAGTGCAAGTCCACAAAAAGGCTAATCACATTTTTATCATTTCACATGTCATTATTCCGAAAAATGTGGTGAAAGTTTTTATAAAATGCGCCCTGCCCGTGCTCAGAGATTTCACACACATACTGGTCTGATAAGCTTCAGAGTTCCTCGTATCTTTCCCACATAAAAGCAGTTCCTTGTCGATTGGTTTGTATGAATCCAACAAGAACCGAACACAAAAAGACTAGAAGAATCCAAATATTACAAGTATTGCCTTGTAATATAACTTGGCTTTGCTTTAGAAGCAGTGATTTTAATACTTTAGTAGCTGGTGCAGAATGAGTACTCTATTACTTGTGCACATTCCAACTTAAACAAAAAGGCATCACACCATTTCCTAACCAGATGCAATGCCACAATAAAAGGTATCTTTTCATGTTAATCAGTGTTTTTGTCCTAACAGCGACACGGCATTCTATCTTTGACTTTGTTTCCATTTCTGCGACATCACACCGGGTAGCCCAGTCAACAAATGAACTCTCTTGGGTCTAAAATCCGTCTCATAACTGTATATTAAAGCCGACGTCTAACTAGCCGGTTCAAACTTGTTTTTAGCCGAGGGTGTTACACTTAATGGCCATTTTGCTGTGGTCTTGTTCTGTACAGCCAGAGCTCTGTCACACACACACACACACACACACACACACACACACCAATTTAGAATGGTGAAGGGATGACAGACATACAGGCTCACCTCTGACTTTCTCTCCGCTTCTCGGTCACATGGACATCAGCAAAATAACAACAGCAGTACCATGTTTTAGTATGGAGGCACAATACTGTTCTGTATGATGGCTGAGAACTGATGCAGAAGTATGAGGAGGTCCGAAAATGGACACAGTACCATGTACTTACATCATATCCTGCAATCAGCAGCCCCACTCCATATGGCCGTCTGCCATACCTCTGGGTGGGAATCTGAGTTTCTATGAAATCATTAAAGAAAAATTACAGCTCAAGGTAAACAACACAAATTAAATAATAACATTACAAGTAACTATATATAAAGGCAATTCTCATTGTGCTTCTCAGATAAAAAGGATACTGCTTCCAATGAGCGAGACCAGTCTAGAAACAGGAAGTGGTCTTTCAAACACAAATCTGGAGTCCAGACACTCCTGACGCATGAAGTTACTATCGAGGCAAAGAGAGACACCGTCATTCAAAAACATCAACCGACCTGTTAAAATGATTTGTTTTTCTGTAACATCAACTTTTCAGCTGGCATGAGGGATGTTGAGAGATTTCCTAAGCTAGCAATGCACATTTCTCATATCACGAGCATGATGATCATGTTTTAAAAATAACAGCCTTTTGAGATGTTGAAATATTGACTGTTGATGTTATTTAGATTGATTTACCAGAGAAGTCTGGCATCTGCCGTCAGTCCAGCAATGGAAATGCCCACATGATTGTCCACATGAAGGATCTTCTTCTGATGGGCAGCCAGTTCAGACTGAGCTCTCTACAACACAACACAATACAACACAACACAACAGCTTTCTTTTGGCCCAGACACAAAATTCAAACACATTTCACACTATTCACATAACTCAACAAAATATCCCTTATCGTGCATACCTAGTGTAGTGGACACATCTAATGTGTTACAATGTACTTATTGTGTAGTGTATGGCTGTCAAATTAAAATTCAAATATTCGTCGAATTTAAGAAAAAGAAATGCACATTCGAATGTGAAAACTGTGCATTCGAATTTTGGATGTGTGCCAAAAACTGACGATGACTTCAGATCGATTGCATTCTTGTGCTAAAAAGGTAGTGCAACAAATGCAGAAAGCAGGTGTCTCGAGATGCTTTTTAAAGTTCTTTTTAATTAGACACAGCATCTAAAAACAATGCTCCTGCACGAGACGCTAAATAAACAAAAACAAAGCAAAACAAAGACATTCGTCTAGCGTGCGTTTTCAAAGAAAAACAAATAGATGGTTGCAAAAGTGACGCGTTCGTTGTGATCAGCCCCTTACAGTAGGTGGAGGTACTTGGCTATTTTATCTTGCTCTTTTATAAGCATTTCTTAGATTAAGCAATGAATACATTTTTTAAACGCTTTGTCAGGAAAGAAGTTCAACTTGGAAATTTGTATCTCAAGATCCTAGTGTTCTGTTCGATTCTGTTGTGTTCTGTTTGTTTGAACAGCCCCTGGCCTGGGCTGATATTCTGAGCCGCTTCACCACAGAGTTCAGACGAATATCACTGCAATCTGGGAATATTGCTACCCTACAAACAACTGTAGTGAATAAAAAACAATGTGGTATTTCACTGTTATTATAGCTTGTGTCTGGGGTAGTATCTGTGGCATCAGTGCAAGTGTAACACCACGTAAACTGTCTACTGAAGCGTATTCCCCTCTCATTTTACTTCTGACGTAACATTTGAGAATATGGACTGACTAAAACTTTTATTTTTTTATTTTATGCACATTAGTTGAAAATGAATTGCTCTTTTTTAACAGCCAGGAATGTTCTTTGCATTAATACAACAGTGCTGTATGGTTTATGTATTTATTGCGCCCTCTTGTGGACTAAGGAAACAACGTCAGTTTAAGAATCAGCTGACTTTAAAATTAGAATATTATTCGAATTTTGAAAATATTTAAGGTAAAAATTCTAATTTAGTTTATCTGCTCAATTGACAGCCCTATCGTAGTGTAGTATAAAATAAAGTAGTGGGCATGTGTAATAAGGTGTAGTGAACATTCATAATGTAATATATTGTGCTTAATGTGTAATGTAGTGTAGTGTACCTTGAGGGCCACCAGAACCGCATGACTGCGTGATTTGAGCCCTACAGTGGCTGATCCTTGTTTCACGGCCTCCATCGCATACTCAATCTGATGAATACGACCCTGAGTACACAATCATACCAACAAATAAACAAACACACACCTAACACAACACTTATCTGACAATCAGATGTTAAAGTGTGCTTACCTGAGGACTCCACACAGTCACATCGTTGTCATATTGATTTCGAAACTGTGAAAACGAACAGAGAAATTAATTCACAAATGTCATATTTTTGAGAGTAAATGAAATCTCTCACAATCAAAAGGAGAAAATAAAAATATTTATTTTCATTTGATTATTTATTAGATTGAATATGCAGTAGGATAATTCCGTCCATTGCTCTCAAGATTCTGTTATCTCTGCTGCTTAACTCAAACTAAAGCAAACATCTCATCGCCGATTGTTTAATGTGATTTCTGCGTTTAACTGAATATAATGTTGAGTTGTTAGTGTGATGTAGTGTAATTTAGTTTCTGATAAATGTATTAAATATGTTCAAGATGTGAGGAAACAAATGAAAGCGAAACCTGTGGCCTCTTAACTCATTAAATAAGACACGAATAAACTTGATTTCTCAATAGAATAACTGCCATTGTTTTATTACACAACAAGACGCAAGTATATTTACTAACGGCAGCCCATAAACAGCAGGAATTAATTAAATAAGGTGTGTTTATTCTAGTGCGTTTGTTTCTCATCATGTTAGCATGATCTTTCGCTTACTCATTCTCATCATTCACACAAATACTCATACGAAAAGAGAAAGATCTTAGTCCTGTCATAGTTTGAACTCTATTTATACAAAACAAAGTCTCTATCAGCAGAATCTCAGTCAGTTATAGAATGAATATGATCATTTCTCACCATTTTTCAGTAAATCAGTCAAACTATCCGCTGAGCGCGCGATGATTCAGCTCGATTTGTCTTCCTGAGTTCAGATACAAAAAGGCTGAAATAATCGAGCACAGTCTTGTGTACGTATTTTAACGAATTCTTATTTATGTCTACAGCGCCATCTTCCGTTACAAAAGCAGTCATTTGTGTTCCAAAAGTTTTTTAAGGTTACAGGAAGTATTTTATCGAATTCTTATTTATGTCTACAGCGCCATCTTCCGTTACAAAAGCAGTCATTTGTGTTCCAAAAGTTTTTTAAGGTTACAGGAAGTTATGTAAAAGTATCCAAGGCATACTTTTGATTAGCACAGACACAAATGTCTACCCATCCATGTTTATAGTACTACATTGCCCTACAATGTGTAGCTAGTATTTTTTTTAATAATAAAATACTTTTTTATTTTTGTATTATTAATAATTTATTATGAATTCTTATGAATTCTTCTGTATAAAAATGTGTGAACTGTGAAGTTGTCAAAAATATACAACTTTAAAAATTATTTCTGTGATAGCAGAAAACCTCAGGAGAATTTAAGAATTGTCACATTTGAAATAGCAAAAATGCAGTGGAGCTGTTCAGCTTGTAGTCCAAAAACCCGAAAGAGAATTCGCCATGTGTTCCCTTGGGATTTTCCTATGGGGATTTTATAAGGGTTTTTTTTTTTAACTTATGAGTAAAATAAGGTCTGTGATAAACATTACTTGACGATATGTAGACGTTTTGTTCTACAACATAAATTACACAGTCATACCTCAAACGTGAATTTTGAAGCCGTATTGAATTACTTTTTTTTTTTTTTTAAATCGTACGGCAGCTTCAAAATTCATGTGTGTAATTTATGTGGCACAACAATGCACGTATTGTTAAGTAATGTGTACCACAGACCTTATTTTACACATATCCAAAAACCCCATTATAAAAAAACCCATAGGAAAATCCAGAGGGAACCCATGGTGAATTAGACTTCTGGGTTCGCCTACAAATTGACGTCACAGCTGAACAGCTCTATACCTAAAAAGCAACATACTTCATAAGGCCCCGGGACCTACCACGAATTCAGAATAACCAAATAATTATTTGCACTAAGTGTAAATAGCACTGGCCACACAGCTCGGCTATATGCACACCGTCCAATGGAACCTGTGAAAACTATGAAAAATATCATACAATCGCTGACATTTGACATTAGTATATTTAAGAATTGATGAGGCGCTGTTAGTGTAGGATGGTGTGTGGGTGGAGGATTTTTTTCGGCAGATCGTCATCTCACGGGCCTGTGGAGAGCGAGTGTCATGACGCGAGATGCATTTCATCCGCTGCCAGTGATGTAAATTCCGTTCATTACATAGCTACTGCATACACTGATTATGTTTTACACTGTAGCCTAATTAATACACTGCTGTGCAAAATCGTAACTGCCACAATTTACACCAGGGTGCAAATTGTGTGTGCCACTATTAACAAAGTGTATATAGCATCTACCTTACTTTAATTTGGTCATTTTATACTTTAATATTCATTTGCAGAGTCTTGGAATTTCATTAAAGATATGTATTAATTCAACATAGTCTAATGAGAATTTGTCAATACAACGAGGTGGCGAATTCTTACGAAAATTTACGACTTATACATACCTGAACAGTGTGTAAAAAAAAAAAAATAAATAAATAAATAAATAAATACATAATACATTTTAATGTGCTGCTCAAATGATAAAAGGTTCCCCGATCTCTCAAATAAACCATCTTATAATATCTTAATTTCTAGGTATAATATATTAAATCGTAATATATAAATCTAAATTAATTTAATATATACATTTCCTGGTGAAGCGCACTTTAATTTGGAGCGAGAGATAGAGGGGGAGTGACTTTATTGCGTCAGAGATGTCGCTTAAAATGATCCGAGGATCGGATCATTTTACTGACTTGGATCTTTGAGTCTCATTCAGCAAAATGAATTAATCTTTTTTCAAGTCATTTCGTTCATTTGAGCAGAATTAGATTAAAAATTTAAATAGCCAAATCCCTCTCAACACGTCTACTTACGCAAACTTTGATTATTGTCCCAATAAGGAAAAAATGATAATGCAGCCAAGGACAAATTATGAGAAACAGAAAGATTAGTTCACCTCTGGATTGAATCTTCTTGTGCGAGTCGTTCGTTCTTTTGTCACGTGACAGTCGTATACGCTTTGTGCACACACAGGAAACAGAAATGATTAGTTCACCTCTTGAGTCCTGTGGGTGTAGTTGCACCAGCTGTGCGTAAATTCTTACGTAAGTTAGGATGCAAAGTTTACACTAAGGGCTTAGTAACTACTAGTTAGTTTGTAACTAAGTCGGTGCTTAATTTGGTTGAACCACCTGTTCTTAAGGCAAGACTTAACTAGTAGGTCGTAAGCTCTCCGTAAAGTAATGCGTAGTCACATAATATGAAGTTTACCTGTATTGATCCAATAAACAGCCTTGAAATTTGTACAAAGAACCGTTAAACAGCCGTCAGTTTCAGTTTGATCTTGTTACGGTTGATGTTCAAACCGTGTTTGCTCACGTAACTGTCAGCTGTAATAAATTATATCCCCATTAAAATACTACGTATTAAAAGTAGATCTGATAAATAGTATATTTGCCCTGTGTAAATAACAATATTCAATAACTGTATCTAAATAAATAATTACCTAAACAACAGGCTGGAAAAATAGACATTTATTCATTTTAATAGCTCATATATATCGTGTATGTTGAAACTTGACACCGTACACGGGAAAGTGCACCGTTAGATCGGTTTCATGCTGAAGTAGTAAGTTTTTTATATAATTTTTTTCTCTCGTATATGTAAACGAAATGTCAACATCATCATATATGTCGAAAGGATTTATGCCTGTCACGCATTATATGAGCTCATTTATATCACTGAATATCAGTCTGCTTTTTTATTCCAACCGTTACTCCTGGTCGGAGTCTTTCGTAAATATTTAGTTTATACATAGGGTTATGTCCTACCTAAGTTTAATGGTGCAACGCTCAAATATTTAGTAGTGCGTAAATTGTGACTTAGTGCCCATTTACGCCACAACTAGGCTAAGTTGTAACGTAGCTGGTGCAACCGGTCCCTGGTCCGAGTCATTCATTCTTTTATCACGTGACAGTCGTAGACGCTATGCTGGTGAACAATGGTAAAAACTGACCCACCTTCTTTCGCTCGAAAACCAGAGTTTGCTCAAACTAAACTCAACCTTACCTTGGTAGCTACTGAAACCACCGTTACGAAAATCGAGAGTTCATGGCAAATTTGCCGCAAATTCGCCACTGATCATTTTCACACGCAAATGAGCTTTGCGGCAAATTGTATATTGTTGCCAAAGGTTTGAGGGATGTTCACACTACCGACGAAGAGATGCAAACTTCTGACAAACTTTTGTGGCAAATCAAAAGGTAATTTGCATCTGAAAATAACGAGCAACAAATTTGCTGTAAATTTGCGGTTAGTTTAGATTTTCTGTCAGCAGCTTCGTGCAACACTCCTCAGGCTTCTTTTGTGTTTGCTTGTAAATTGATTTTGATGTCATTTTTGACCAAAATAATTTTTTCAGATGTAGGCTAATAACAATGGTTTCCTTTTTCTAAGTGGTACAAGACTTGGTGATTTTCCTCCACTTGCCATCTGAACACACACAAAAAAATTGGACTTGATTCTATAAATCCACACATCTTAAAAGCGAATATGAAGATTTAGAGAAAAAAGGACTTAAAAGGTCATGAAACACTACAACACATTTTTTTATGTTAACAGATGTATATGTCTTGCACTCAAGGGTAGATAATGTCAGCATTCGTTATTTTTAATTTCAAGAGGAAAAGGGTTAATTTAGGGATTCTTCGGGCTATTTTCGTCTTCCGGGTTTAAATGAAGATGGAGTCAACGTCACAGAACGTGACGTACAACGTTTAGGCTTTCCATTGAATTTCAGGGCCCTTACGTCACGGGTGTTCTTGATATTATTCATGAAAAGGTGTGGCCTTTACCCTTTGACGAGTGACAGCTGCAGGTTTGTCAGTGTCATTGCCATGCACGTGACCAGTGCTTCAAACTCTCAAGTGCAGTTGAGAAAGTTGATAGTACCGTGACACAAAATCCCTCCCGCGCTGATGACATAAAGACAGGACAGGCTTTCAGTCAAAGGGAACATTTCTTAAATGTTCGTACAGCACGCATTTATTAACATGAATGTTTCGACATATGCGGTGAGGTGGACTGTCTGCGACTGGGACTCGTTTGAGACGCAGTTATCATTGATTGTCCCAGACACAAACGCTAACCATGCCTCCATGTTCGATCCATCCATCCATCCATCCTCCATCCATCCATAATGTGAGTGTGTTAACCAGTCTAAGCACTTCTATTTGTAAATCGTTGTCTTGGAATAAGTCTCAAAAGTTATTAAAGTGTAAAAAACATTCATATATTTTCGAGTACATGGCTTGGCATTTATTTGCGTATTAAATTACAGATATAAATTTCCAGTGTGAGTAATGTATTGTCAGCTTACAAAACAGTGTATCATTTATTTGTGCATTTTGTTACTGGATCAGACAGTTGTTGGGTTCACTCCCCCTTCTCCCCTCACCCCACTAGTGATCATGCCCACTTTGAGTGCATCTTTTAAAAATGTGGTGAGAACTCAACTTTGCTGAAACAGGGGTTGTTGTGACCCTTTAAATATTGATCAGTTTCTCACCCACACTAATCATATCCCTTCTGAAGGTATGAATTAAACCACTGGAGTCTTATGAATTACTTTTGTGCTGCCTTTATGTGATTTTTGGAGCTTCAAAGGTCTGGCCACCATTCACTTGCAATGTTTGGAACTACAGAGCTGAGATATTCTTCTTAAAGTCTTAATTTGTGTTCAGCAGAAGAAAGAAAGCCTTACACATCTGGGATGGCATGAAGGTGAGTAAATGATGAGAGAATTTTCAGTTTTGGATGAACTATCCCTTTAATAGTTTCAATAAATAAATCTAATACAGTAATTTTGATTACCTAACAGTGAACTACCTCAGTCATCAGTTCGCTATTACTTACTGATTAGTTAATCATGTTTAGTTTAGTCTAGCTCCACTAAGATTCCCACTAAAATTTAGCAAAAACTACTTGTTTTACTTTCATCATTCATCATAAAAGTGCTGTCTGGTGTTCTATTATAGAACAAACATGGTTTGACAGAACTTAATTCTGAGGTAATGTCTTGTAGTGTACCTTTCTCACCAGAAGATGGCGGCACTAACAAGTTCTGAGTTGATTCCTCTTAGAGCCCATTGAAGAGACTGCAGTCTCTCACATGGGCATTAATTCATTTTAGTTAATTGAATGACTTGAATGTAGATGCAAATGCTGATATCAAAAAGTTCAAATTACAGTTGAGTTTAGTGAATGGAGCACTTAGTGGCTGAACAATAACGTCATAGTACATTTTTAGACTTTATCAGTGCACTGGAGCCGTGGAAAAGAAGATTATTGGCTGCCTGGTGCCTATCTGTCTGATGATTGGATGATGCAAGATTATTAAACACCTACACAGATAATACATAATTTCTCATGGTCAATATATAGGGGCTTGAACATTGTAGCTGCACACAGTAGAATCAAACTGGTCTTAAAGTTCAGAGAATCGATATTTTTTATTGAGCAGGAAGGCGTAAACGTACAAGGTGAGGTAAGACTTATGAAAACTTGCAGTCCCTTTGGATATGGGAGTATTGACTTACATGTTTGGCTCGACTGGGTTGATGTGGTGCATGAGGAGGGTTTTGTTGCTTACTTCTACTAATGTCTAAGAATTTGAGAGAGAGGTTTATAGATGTTTTGAAGAGTTTTGATGGAGTCAGAGACCAAACTAAATGGAAAGAGATCTGTCAGAGAGGAGGAAAACCACTCTTTATGGGAAGAAGTTCTGAACAGGTCTAAATCAGAAATGGTTTAAATGAAAAGCAATGTCATTTTCCCTTAGCTGTATGTACATAATTGAACCTTTCCATTAAAATAGTATTTTTATTGTCACAGGGTACCATGTTTATGTTGAAGATCTCTGCCTTCCTTGTTGCTTATGCTGTAGTCGTGTGCCAGATGTGCAAATCAGATGCTGCCCCAGTGAGGTACATTTCTACCATATTTGTCTTTCTATTTGTCACTGAAATGAGCTCATGGATTATGCATTACACTCTGGAGGCTCAATCAATCAAGATCTTTGTGTTATATTTTTGTTCAGAGCTGGTTCCGAATCTCTGACAGACAGACTCGCGCTCATGGATTATGAAACTCAGCGATTATTGAGTGCTATAGTCAAAAATGTAGTGCAGATGACAGCAGAGGAACTGGAACCGACAAATGATGAAAACAGGTACCAATTCAGCATTATTCAGGATTTTTTTTTTTTCAATTAGGAAAATACTGTTTATTTCTATACAATCAACTCCTGCGTTTCATTCTGCAAGAAGCGATCAAAATAGATGCTATACACAATGAATAATGAAGTTAGTAAAGTGAGGAGGTATGGAGATTTGTGTCAGTCTTTCTGCACGGATGAATTTGAATAATGCTGTTAAACCCTGTTTGCTTGCCAAAGCCCCTTTCATGGAAATGTTCTAACAACAACAACAATAGCATGTCAATCTTTACTTTCAATGGAATGTCTGCATGTTAACTCCAGTTGTTTTGTTTTTCTAGTTTTACCTCTGAAAATAATTTAGCATATGATGCAGAGCATGTTATATTAAAAACCCCTCAAAAGCAAGCATGTTTCTTTCTTAACCTGTTCTCAATATGAAAAGAACTCTGAAGTAAGAATGCGTCTGCATGCAGTGAAGGGCTCTATACTAACAGTGGTGTGGATGCAGGACGCTGCATGTCAGTGATGTGTGCATGTGTGTTTCTCCTGACAGCCGGGGCAGATTCCTGTCCAAGCGTTGCTCCAATCTCAGCACCTGCGTGCTGGGAAAACTCTCCCAGGAGCTGCACAAATTACAAACGTTCCCGCAGACGGACGTGGGCGCCGGTACACCCGGCAAGAAACGCAGCCTGCTTGAAGGCAATCAGTTTACGAGCTATGAAGAAACATTTAACAGCATCTAACTGTCTCACTTTCTGTATTCTGCATTCCCCTTGCATGTGGATTCTACCTGCTTTACTGATTGCACACAAATGCCTGGTTGCATTGCTCTTTTTTTTTTTTTCTTTCTTTCTTTCGGCATATATATATATATGCATCCACTTTAAATTTCTTCCATACGTAATGAAAAATGCAAATTCAGGAGTCATTTTTTTTTTTTTTTGCATTTTACACATGACACTTGAATAACTGAATATCTGTATTATACAGGCAACATCCACTGATAATAATCACATTTAAAATGGAATAATTTCCTTCATGTGTTTTCAGTTCAATAAATTTATTTTTATATCAGGAAACTCTTTTTTGTCTACTTATTACTTTTTTATTTGTATTTATACACATTAATATTGAGTTCATCCACAAAAAAAAAAAAACATCATGATTTCTACAGGTAAGACATCGGACACATCTGTGAATGTGATAAAATTATAAGGTAGATTGTTAATGTAATATTTATAGTTATATAAATATGCTTTGTTGAATATGTCCATAAATAATGTGAATGCATAATATTTATATGTACGTTAATTTTGCAAGCTCCCTTCTGATCTCTTGTTTGTCTTTGTAAAAGCAGCATTACAGCACAGAAGCGAGCGTGTAATACGGCCACCTGCGTCACTCACCGTCTGGCAGACTTCCTGAGCCGCTCCGGTGGAATCGCCAACAGCAACTTCATCCCGACCAATGTAGGCGCCAAAGCATTCGGCCGTCGCAGGAGAAAACCTCAGATGTGAGCAGTCATGCAGATGTGCTCAATACACCTCTGTGAATAACAGGAAAACCTGTTGAAAATATTCAGATTCTCTCCGTATTACCCATGGGAGCAAAATCCTACAAATCATGTCATGTAAGCATAGGTAGTACTTAGTAGACATGAATTTCTGATTGTCTCTTTTCTATTTCAGCAGTGAATCTGAGGCCAACACTGTATCACGTTCAGTCTGAGACAATGGGATAACCAGAAAAACAGATATCAGTTCACTTTTCCAGTTAATAACAACATCCTCGGCAATGATGACTTTCATGCCATTTTTGTTTTTTACACACAACAGAGAATTCTAAAAATGCACTCCTGCACTTATGTTATGTTTCCATATGTATTGACAGAGAAATCTATAGATTTTTATATGAAACAAATCAGATTAATAAAGACATCAGTGTTTATTCTCCATCTCTGTGGGGTCAAAATAAATCCAGCCTTACAAAGACAATGGCTTTGTACTGTGCCTTCATGTAAAACACGTTTGTGTAATTTATGCTTGAAGCTCCTGATAATAAA
The DNA here is from genome assembly GCF_019703515.2 of Myxocyprinus asiaticus. Lineage (NCBI taxonomy): Eukaryota > Metazoa > Chordata > Actinopteri > Cypriniformes > Catostomidae > Myxocyprinus > Myxocyprinus asiaticus. The sequence goes on from NC_059389.1 coordinate 31,598,154, forward strand.
TGGAAGAAATTTCAGTCATTGACAAGGTGATTGTTTTAAATGTCAAGATTAAATGTATTTTAGATACAGATGATTGAAGATTAGTGTTTTTCTTGACACACACAAAGGGACACATGCCATGACTTCATAGTTTCATATACAGTATATTTGTGAATGCATGTTGGTAGACAAAGCCGTAAGCAAACACAATTTGGTTTCGATCATATCAAGGGATCAGGTTCAGCTTTATGAACAAACACAATAAGCATGAGCTCTCTGGTTTCCTGTGGGACTTTATTTAGCATCATTCCCAGTGCCCGAATTGATTCAAGTCATATGGGGGGTCCCCACCTCTTGAGGTTTTAAGTTGGGTTTGATTGGGGGGTGCTGCGCTTAGCGGTATTTAGGGGCACAGTCGGTGTTCACGTTCAGGTTGATACAACTGATAATGTATCACAACAGAGCATGCATGCATTAAAAATTACTACAGAATTAATTAACAAAAGATTCTTCATACATGACAAAGGATGTCCTTTTTCAAATTATTATTTCTTAACCTTACAGGCAGCACCAAACTACATCAGTCCTGATGGATCTCCACTAATAAACTAATATTATATTGATGACACTATATATTTCCATTTGCATTAACAAACATATTCTTTAGTTAGGCCTAATTCTTAACAGATTAGTAGCTAGTTCATAAGCATTTAAATCTTTCAAACTTTCATGACATTCATAATAACTATATTCATGTAGTTTCAGTTTTAACTGTCTAATAAGCGTTGTATAAGCAATAATGCTTAATGGGTTATTCATGAAAGTTATACATACAATATTAATATATTTTATATGACATAAACTACCACAAAGAAGCAATTCAGCGTCTGTATAAACTGTTTTTTTTTGTTACACAGTGACAGGGAATCTGCAAGTTTAAAACCCTTAAGACATATACACTGGCGGCCAAAAGTTTGGAATAATGTACAAATTATAATTATAATTAATTATAATTATAATAATTTATAATAATTATAATTTTCTTTATTTATCACACATTATACATTTTGCACATATACGGTGAAATTCTTCTTTTTTCACATATCCCAGCTAGGCTGGGGTCAGAGTGCAGGGTCAGCCATGATACGGCGCCCCTGGAGCAGATAGGGTTAAGGGCCTTGCTCAAGGGCCCAACAGTGGCATCTTGGTGGTGCTGGGGCTTGAACCCCCGACCTTCTGATCAGTAACCCAGAGCCTTAACCGCTGAGCTACCACTGCCCTACCGAGAATCGATCACTGTCTCTTAGCCAAAAGGCCGAGAAGCGATGAAATTTAGCTCTTATGAAAATAAATTGGTACTTTTATTCACCAAAGTGGCATTCAACTGATCACAATAAATAGTCAGGACATTAATAACGTGAAAAATTACTTACAATTTGAAAAAAATAAATAAATTCAGAACTTCTTAAACTACTTCAAAGAGTTCTCATCAAAAAAATCCTCCATGTGCAGGAATGACAGCTTTGCAGATCCTTGGCATTCTAGCTCTGTTTTTCCAGATACTCAGGTGACATTTCACCCCACGCTTCCTGTAGCACTTGCCATAGATGTGGCTGTCTTGCTGGGCACTTCTCATGCACCTTACAGTCTAGCTGATCCCACAAAAGCTCAATGGGGTTAAGATCTATAACACTGTTTTCCAATTATCTGTTGTCCAGTGTCTGTTTTTCTTTGCCCACTCTAACCTTTTCTTTTTATGTTTCAAAAGGGGCTTTTTCTTTGCAATTCTTCCCATAAGGCCTGCACCCCTGAGTCTTCTCATTACTGTTGTACGTGAAACTGATGTTGAGCGTGCAGAATTCAATGAAGCTGTCAGCTGAGGACATGTGAGGCATCTATTTCTCAAACAAGAGACTCTGATGTACTTATCCTCTTGTTTAGTTGTCAGGGTTGGGAGGGTTACTTTTGAAATGTATTCCACTACAGATTACAGAAAACATGCTGTAAAATGTAATTTGTAACGTATTCTGATAGATTACTCAAGGTCAGTAACATATTCTAAATACTTTGTATTACTTCTTCAGCACTGGTAGAGTTTTTCACTTGTTTTGACTATAAAAACTCTGCCAGTACAGTAAGACAAAATACACGTGTTAAAAATACATTCTCTGAAAAACCTAAATATCTTATGCAGTGTTGTTTCTAAAACAAGATTAATCAAATTAAACAGGAAAACAATACAAAAATGATCAAGAATACGATTTGTGCCCTAATATCAAAGGTCTTTCCAGAAAAAAAAAAGAAATGATGACAAATGACAATAAAATGCAAAGTAATCTGTTCAGTAATCTAAATACTTTTTGAATGTAACTATTCTAAATACCATTTATTTAAATTGTAACTGTAGTGGAATACAGTTACTTATATTTTGTATTTTAAATACGTATTCCCGTTACATGTATTTCTGTGACGAGACAGGAGAGGAATGAGGATCTAAATGCAGCCTTTTTAATAAAATAAAAAGGTAAACCAGGTAACTCAGAACATAATGAAACAAAACACAGGGAACAAAGCACAGCATAATACAGATGAAGACTGACAAAGAAACCATGGGAAAACAAGGGCTTAAGTACACAAGGGAATGAGGAACACCTGGGGAAACAATCAGGGGAAAACCAATCATGAAAATTAACTACAAAAAGGACTACAAAACTATCAGGAAACAGGAACAGGGAACTAAACCAGAATTTCAACATAAAAGTCAAGACAAAAAACAGGGAATATGTGACAGAGCCCCCCTTTTAAGGAGCGGATTCCAGACACTCCAAAAAACAAAACAAAAACAAATTGTCCATGGGGTGTGGGGGAAAACAGGTAGTTCAAGGGGGCACAAGGGGCAAGGGGAGCAGAGGAACAAGGCAAAGTCATGGAGGCTTGAAACCAAGGCGGAGCCAGAAGAATGGAGAGCCAGGGTGATGCTGCAGGCTCGGAGGACCAAGTAGACCAGATCAGGAGGGTGGCCAGGAGAACAGGGAGACCAGAGCAGATCAGGTGGATGGCCAGGAGACCCAGGAGATGACCTCAAGGTGGAGATTGGGTCAGGAGTCCTGGGAGGTGGCCGCAGGGCTGAGACAGGTTCAGGAATCCTGGGAGGTGGCCACAGGGCCGAGACAGTGTCAGGAGGCCTGGGAGGCGGTTGCAGGGCCGAGACAGGGTCAGGAGGCCTGGGAGGCGGCCGCAGGGCCGAGACAGGGTCAGGAGGCCTGGGAGGCGGCCGCAGGGCCGAGACAGGGTCAGGCGGCGGAGCCGCTGTAGGAGGAGTCTCTGGGGGAGCCAAGCCGTGGAAGGCGGAGCCGTGGGAGGCTCGAGACAAAGAGTCCTGGATGAATGGGAAATGACATCCATGGTCACGAATATGGGAAGAGACTCGGGAACGACCTCTGTGGTCGGGGGCATGGGCAGAGACTCGGAAATGACCTCCAAGGTCGTGAACATGGGATGAGACTCAGGAACGACCTTCGTGGTCGTGAACATGGGCGGAGACTCAGGAACGACCTCCGTGGTCGTGGGCATGGGAGGAGACTCAGGAACGACCTCCGTGGTCGTGGGCATGGGAGGAGACTCAGGAACGACCTCCGTGGTCGTGGGCATGGGAGGAGACTCAGGAACGACCTCCGTGGTCGTGGGCATGGGAGGAGACTCAGGAACGACCTCCGTGGTCGTGGGCATGGGAGGAGACTCAGGAACGACCTCCGTGGTCGTGGGCATGGGAGGAGACTCAGGAACGACCTCCGTGGTCGTGGGCATGGGAGGAGACTCGGAAACGACCTCCGTGGTCGTGGGCATGGGAGGAGACTCGGAAACGACCTCCGTGGTCGTGGGCATGGGAGGAGACTCGGAAACGACCTCCGTGGTCGTGGGCATGGGAGGAGACTCGGAAACGACCTCCATGGTCGTGGGCATGGGAGGAGACTCGGAAACGACCTCCATGGTCGTGGGCATGGGAGGAGACTCGGGAATGACCTCTGTGGTCGTGGGCATGGGAGGAGACTCAGAAATGACCTCCATGGTCGTGTACATGGGATGAGTCTTGGGAATGACCTCCGTGGTCGTGGGCATGGGAGGAGACTCAGAAATGACCTCCATGGTCGTGTACATGGGATGAGTCTTGGGAATGACCTCTGTGGTCGTGGGCATGGGAGGAGACTCGGAAACTACCTCCGTGGTCGTGTACATGGGAAGACACTTGGGAACGGAAAGTTTTCTTCTCTTCCTCCTCCTCTGGATGGCCGAAGTTGGCAACGCTCGCTCTGGGACGGACGAGGCTGGCAACTCGTTGGCCGTGGCAGGCATGGGCATTGGCTCGTTGACCGTGGCAGGCGTGGGCACTGGCTCATTGACTGTGGCAGGCGTGGGCGCAGACAATTTTTGAGGTAGGGTCTTCATGGACCTACGCACCGACATCAGTGGCAGATCATACAACTTGGAGACAGGGGCCGGGGAAGGCTTCGCGACAGGGGCCAGGGATGCAGGTTTTGGCCCGGGGTTCCCGGTTTTTCAGAGAATGTTCCCATATAAGGCGAACCGCTAAGTTCCAGAGCCTTCTCCACATAATCGGCGAGCATCCAGTGAGGATCAGCCGGAGGCATGAGTTCCCTCAGTGCACTTTTCAGACCAGCCCGGAAGAAAACCACCAGAGAGCAGTCTGGATAGTGCATTACATTTGCCAGCTCTAAAAACTCAACTGGACGGTTCTCTTGCTGAAGAAGCAGAATCCTGACGGTCGCGAGATCCATTTCTGGGTCAGTCTTTCTGTGACGAGACAGGAGAGGAACAAGGATCTAAATGCAGCCTTTTTAATAAAATAAAGGTAAACCAGGTAACTCAGAACATAATGAAACAAAACACAGGGAACAAAGCACAGCATAATACAGATGAAGACTGACAAAGAAACCAGGGGAAAACAAGGGCTAAAATACACAAGGGAAAACAAGGGAATGAGGAACACCTGGGGAAACAATCAGGGGAAAACCAGTCATGAAAAGAAACTACAAAGGACTACAAAACTAACAGGAAACAGGAACAGGGAACTAAACCAGAATTTCAACATAAAAGTCAAGACAAAAAACAGGGAATATGTGACAATTTTGTTACTATCCAACCCTGTTAGTTGTACATCTGGCCTTCCACATATCTTTCTGTCCTTTTTAGAGCCAGTTGTCATTTGTCTTTGAAGACTGTAGTGTTCACCTTTGTATGAAATCTTCAGTTTTTTGGCAATTTCAAGCATTGTATAGCCTTCATTCCTCAAAACAATGATTGACTGATGAGTTTCTAGAGAAAACTGTTTATTTTTTGCCATTTTTGACCTAATATTGATCTTAAGACATGGCAGTCTATTGTATACTGTAGCAACTCAAAAACAAACACAAAGACAATGTTAAGCTTCATTTAATGAACCAAATATCTTTCAACTGTGTTTGATATAATGGCAAGGCATTTTCTAGTACCATATTAGCAATTTAGCATGATTGCTCAAGGATAAGGTGTTGGAGTGATGGTTGCTGGAAATAGGGCCACTCTAGATTTGATCAAAAATGATTTTTTTTCAAATAGTGATGGTGCTGTTTTTTCACATCAGTAATGTCCTGATTATACTTTGTGATCAGTTGAATGCCACTTTGGTGAATTAAAGTACCAATTTCCCTCCAAAACAGCAAAATCTGTACATTATTCCAAACTTTTGGCCGCCAGTGTATATTGTACACTGTTTACGAATTAGAGATCGACTGATTTTGGATTGTGCGGATAATAATGTTTTGAAAGACAGGCAATACTGTTTTTATCTGCCGATAGTTTTAAAAACTGATAGCCGTTACTGAATGTAAAAAAAATGTCTTCGTCTGTGACAGGGTGGGCCAGAGAGTGGGCTACATGAGCCCAAATTTAATCAAATAAACAAGCCAGATAAGGGAAATAAAATATGTACTCATACAATCATCAACATTGTATTACAATATAAACACCTTAAAGCAAACATTTGTCAACAGTAGATCAATAGCGATTGCTTGTTTTAAATGTGAAATGTGAAACTGCTGGAAACTCAGTATCACAAGCTCTCCACGTGCTTGAAGAATGTGCAACAGCGTCTTCACTTTGAAGCATGCAGTTCACACATTTATTTCATTAAATCATAGCATTTTGATGTTGAATAATAATCACATTAGGCTATATCACAATTCCATCCCCAAATTTAAGACCTCTTTAAATGATAATTAAGAGTTTATTTATACCATTTAAGATATTTAAAACTATTTAAGGACCCACAGGAACCCTGATTCACATCATCTCAAATCTGCACTGAAAACTGTTATAAATGTGTAGAAGATGAAAACGATGGCCCTAAATGACAGCAAAATAACATCAAAAGTTTTCATTAATCCAAGAATAACGATAATTATTATTTACATCTATTTGATATTGTTACCATATTATCATGTACTTATCCTGTTATAATAGCTTCCTATCTCCTTTGTTGTCATGAGTTGGCTTTTGATGTGGAGCTTCGCTGACCTTAGATAATTATTTAAGTCATAGATTTATGTTCATTGTTAAACATGTTAAACCTGCCAATTGAATTCAAGATCAAACATGAATTATTTAATACCTTCATCCTCCCAACAGGTGGCAGAGTGAATCTTGTTTGAAATGGCAAGTCTATTTTAAAATATAAATCTCAATTTAAAGTAAATTTACAATTCAAAGATAATTGTCATGATAATAAAATAAAAGACATAAAACAATGAGTATTACTTAATTGTTGAGTCAAGACACACACAAGGGTTGTCAACTGTCCTGTATTTGCTGGGATGGTCCGTATTTTGGCCGAAATTAAGATGTCCCGTACGGGACACCAATCGTCCTGTATTTAAGTGGAAGTAAGTGTTATTTCACACCTCTCCTCAACAACACATGATTTGTCTAATTCATGTCTGTAGCACAAACAGTGCGGGAGTTACACATTGAAATTGAAAGCTGAAGTGTATCATTTCTGAAATGGCATTGCATAAATAATCCCTGTTTTCAAAACAAATTCAGTAAAACTCCCCCCATCTCCAATTGGTTGTTAAAACAGATAGTCCTGCCCCAAACTCACACGATTGGTCAAGTCAATTGGGTTTTGATGCCACAGAGTCACACTATAAGGGTGAAATTATCCTACAATTTATATTTATAGTTTACTCTGCATATAAAGAATATTAAGAAAGAATTTTAACACTGAAAAAATGTTACATATCAGCTTAAATAATGATGGTTAGGGGTTTGTTCAAATAACTGACCCTACAGTACATACTGTATGCACAATAGGAGTCATGCCTTCAAATTATTAAGGTGCTTAATCAATTTGCTAATTTGATTTAGAAACATAAAAGGCAGCAGCAGTAGGGAAAGTTTCTCAAATTTGGTGTCATAAACTTTAGTTCTTGTGGTTAATGGTAATTTACTGCATGTTGGCATACGGAGCACATTATATAACCTGAAATTATGGCTATTATTTCACTAAAATTTATTTTTCACCATCTTTCCACGGTCTCCATACAATTCATTTTGACAAACTCAGCTGTGGAGAAACTCTTGCGGTATTCACATGGAAAGTTTGCTTGGAAGATTGTGGCTCACTCGAAACCAGGGATCTTTTTTTTCCTTCTGGGTTTTCAAACATTTTCAGCAATGTTCCTCCTGAGCCAATGAAGAGAGCGTCCTTAATAGTGAACAGCTGTTTGTCATTTAATAATTGCAGTTGAAAATAAAATGTTACAGAGTGAGTAAGGAACTCCTTTACTAATGGCATGAGAGTCACAAGTCACAGTGTTTTGTTATTTTCAACACAACATTAATTTTGTCTGTAGTGAGAATATAAACACTCATTCATTAATATTCTTTCTGATAAGCCATGAAAAATGTCAATGTGCTTTTGGCCTGATGAATTGGCCTCCTTGTTCTGCCTTTTGTTTTCATAGGCTTTTTTTCCATGGTGAAATCAGATACCCTGGATGTTTAATGGTAAAGGTCTAGGAATAACCTCACCCAGACAGCTCCTCCCAAAATAGCCTGTCTTCTGAGATTCTACGAAAAACACTTTCATGTCACATAAAAAAGAAAAAAAATTCTTTCCCATCACAGCAGCAGCTCTGCCGTCTGGCTCTCCTAACTGGTTTCCCCATCGTCTGCTACCTCTCTCATTCCTCCCCTATTCCACATCTGGAATCCAGGCCCACATTTATTTATGCGACTTGGGTTGTTTTTCAGGGAGTTTAAAGTTCTCTCCAATGTACCGTTGGCAGCCGGGCTGCATCCGATGAAGTCTACAATTACATTTTACCATAGCCGGTCACTCTGCAATTACATGTTTGACCACAGAATGTCTTGAAAAGCACAGCCTCATATGGCAGACAGAAATAGACTGGTTTCGTGTCTACTTGGACTTTAGCCCAGCTGAAACTATGCTGCTTGACTGACGAGGAGATTCACTGGGCTCATTTCAGACTGCAGCTGCATCTACTGAGTTCCAGATCTTCAGTTAGCATCACGGTGTGAAGATATCAACTGACAATATGTGGCTCTTCACTTGATAGGACGTGCAAACTTTTGGAAACTGTATTGTGGTAAGTCTTTCCCATACATAAACTCTATTGAAAAAGCTGTTTTTCTTGTCGCACTGATCTGTGTAGAATAAAGGGTGCTATGACCTCATGAACTCAATATGTGTGCCACAGAATTTAACGGGACAGCAGCATCACAGAGTAAATCATCTTGTTTGATTGCTAAATATCTCAAGGAGTTTTTTTCTTTGCCACTGTTGCCTTTGGATGACTCTCTGGGGGATTTGTAAGGGGTCTGTTTTCTGCTTTGAAATCAATGTGTTTTGTGAAAAGCGCAAGTAATTCTTACTTGACATGATCCGGATCAGAATGTGTTACAGAGTTAGAACCGTTTTTCTTTTAATTACTTTAAACTCTCCCTGGCTGATTGCACCTTTCAAACTAGAATGTCTAGGACATATACTTTGGAGATTTACTGTATGTGTCAGAATGATTTGGTTGTATTATTACCCTGCTCCAGAAATGTGCTGACTTTCGAAATCTGCCTGCTATTGTAGAGCTGATGGGTGTGTTTATGTGGAGCATCAAACATGTGGACACTGTGACCACTAATAACAGAGTTGAAGGAGTGTAACCATTTAATGGGCATCTAGAGACACAAACGTCTCCACTACCTCAAACAAATGCATCTGTGGATTTAAAGGGCTCAGGGATACTGTTACTACACTCAGTCTACCCAGAAAGACTCTTTGTTCAGCAGAGTCAGGCCTCAAGTCAAGATCACTCATGCAGTCTTGCAGTCAGCATTTTTCTTTAAATGCAAATTGGAGGGTTACAGTTCATTCTTTTTTTTTTTAAGCTTTGAAAAAAAAATCGTAAGCATTTTTAAAGTAGCCAATCTGTAAACTGACTACTTCATGAACTGTGGGTGGGGGAAGTGTGTCAAGAGTATAGCATCACTTTCATGCATGGAAACTTGGTCCACATGAATTTGTGCAAATGTGTCAAACAAATGAAAGTACAAATAAGTCTTGTTTGAGCTTCTGCTTTGTGCTATACCAGAAATGAGTCTGGCCTTCCATCAGTATGGAGTTATCAGCTGCAATGGTGTTCAGGACTACTGAATCAAAAGCAATAACTTAAACAAGGATAAAAAAAAAGTAAATTACACAAAGAGTAGATTGCAAATATAACAGTATTTTGTCAATTATGGATTTCTGTGGATCCAATTTATGGAACTAGTCAACATTAAGCCCGTTTAAATGCACATAGATACAACGATTACCCCCCAAAATTAGCTTATTTAAAAAATCTGATAAAGCAAGTGTTTACATGAGATTTGAAATAATCATGTTATTTCCTGCTTTTGATGTCAAATCGTGAAGAGACATGCGCTCAACACGTGCACATATTGGATAAGCCATTGAGAACACTGGTAAAGGTGTTTACATGCCACGCGAAATCGGTGTAATGGGCAAAAACGTACCTGGTTTATTCTTACGCCGTTTATGACCTTACACAATAAAGGAACGGCATTTTGCATTTACATGACCACATACGTTGTCTGCTTGTTAAGCATAATCGGTGTAAGAACGCGCATGTAAACAAGCTCATAAATGAATATAAATGGGCCTTTGGAGGCAATAATCAAGAAGTTCAATACACATAATTCAAGTAAATATAAAGAACATCTACAACTGCCCAGAGCTAGTTGGAAGCCTAAAATTATTTTGTACAGGATTCTCCATAAATACTGTTAGCTTCACAAAGCAGCAAACTATCTTTTGGTTAGCTAAGGTAACATCACAGTTGTAGGCTTTTGCTAGCCTTAAAGGTGTCATGCATTGCATTTTTTTATAATGTTCACTGAGGTCCATTTATAATGTTAGTAAGATTTTTTTCATCAAAAATAGTCATAATTTAGAAATAATTGTCCATTATCTATCCTGTTTTAGGCCCTCTGATTAAAAAGCTAAATTTTCGGGTCGTGTCCCCTTTAAAACTTCAATGTAAATGCCCACTGCTATGATTGGGGAACATCTTTGCATATGAAATAAGTGTCAATGCCCCCACCTTTACAGATGTGGAATTGTTTTGAAAATTTCGGATGGTTTCTGCAGTATGGCTGCTAAAGAATATTTATGTTGTTTTAAAGGAGTTTTAGATATTTATATTGGAAAACAAGCCAATAAAGTATTTTGTTGAGTAACGTGACGCCATGTGAGGAGCGGACGTTTAGGCAACGATCTCTGCGCACTGTGCTAGTTTTTAGTTATTTTGTTATAATCTGGTGAGATTTGATACACTCTGCTACATATTTTTTCTTTGAAGTCAATATGTAAAAAAATTCAAAATTTTCGGGCTCTGGAATTATAAAAAGACACTTATGTGCTCAAGCTGAAACCTCTGATGGGCCTGCGGACCAGGGACTCAGTTTGAACTGTGCCGTGGGAGAAATCCAGCGTCAACTGTCCAACATGTTTGTGATGCTGATGAAAGTTGTTGCTGACTTAGAAGATCTCGCTGTAATATGTCGATCCATTACGGCGATGGAAACAAAATTCTCTGAGTTGTTTACAAGAATGGCAGATGTTGGGAGGTGGATCGATTATCTGGAGTCATCGGAGAGGGAATTATCTGATAATCTGCTGGCGACCAAAGTTGATTTGGAACACGTTCTTGAAAAACTTGAAGATCTTGAGAATAGGAACCGCAGGAATAACTTCCGAATTGTTGGAATTCCTGAGCATGAGGAGGGCAGAGATATGGTGAAATTCCTAGACGAGCTCTTCCTGAGTCTGCTCGACATAACAGGCAATAAACTGGAAATCGAGTGAACTCACAGGGTTCTGGCTCATAGATCAGCTGAGGGAGAAAGGCCCCGATCAATCCTGGCCAAATTCCTGAGATCATCCGATAAAGATCTTGTGTTACGCGAGGCAAGGAGCAAAGGAAAGCTTTCTTGGAAGAATCACAAATTTGCGAATTTGACAAGAGAGAAACGTGATCGATTCAAGGAATGCAAGAAACTTTTACATCAATGGAAGGTCGCTTTTGCACTGATGTTCCCGGCCAAACTGAGTATAAATACTAAGGATGGCCATAAAGTATATAATGCCCCAAGCAAGCACTGTCCTTCATAAAAACATTGGCATGAGTAAGCCATTTGGTGTTTCTCATGTGAGTGGACTGACTCGCTGTACTTACTCTGGCTGTCTGAGGAAGCTGGGCCCATTTTTGTTTCTTTTTGTGATGGTTCTGCCTAATGGCTGGAGTTTGTTTTGTGGAATAACACTCCTTCAAGAAACTTTTGCATTGACAGAAGATCACTTTTACACTGACGTTCCCGGCCAGTGATAAGAATGACCGCAAAATATCTACATGCCTACAACAAGCGATGTCTGTTATAGAGTTGATAGGAAATTATGGTATGTTTCTTATGAGGCCTCTGAGTCAACTTGACTCGTTAAATATACACTGGACCGTCCGAGGAACCGGGACGCCTGTTTTGTTTCTTTTTTGTGCTGGTTTCACCTAGCGGCTGGATTTTGATTTGTGGAGGAACATACCTTCAGGACAATCTGCTTGTTCTTTGTGATTATGCCTTCTATTGGCTGGTGTTTGTTTTACCAAGTATTTTCTGTAATGTAATTTTGCCTCACAAAATTTGTATAGAAGGATTGAGCAATCCAACGGCAAAGTTGTCGTGGGGGTTCTCGTAGGCATGCATGGACTCTGAGTTTAGAGGGATCAACACCAGTTGGCGCTGTGGTTAACGGGGTTAATGCGCACGTTTTTCTTTTTTAAGTTTGTTTGTTCGGGGATTTATTGTTGCACTAATGCTGAAATGTAGTCTTTATAATTTTGTTTTTGACACACAATTTATTTTTTGTATTATTTCAAAATGTCAAATGTTAATATGATTTTCTCTCCACATGGAATTTGAATGGGTTGGGCACCCTATAAAAAGAAGGAAGGTTATTTCTTTTCTTAAATGCAAGAAATATGATATTGTGTTTCTTCAAGAAACTCATCTTTCCCCGCAGGAAGCTGGAAAATTTGGGAAGATATGGGGTGGACATGTTTTCTTTAGTGCTGGCTCAAGTAAAATTAGGGGAGTCATTATATTGATAAACATCTACAATTCAAATTTCTCAAACAGATTAATGATAAATTAGGAAGAGTCATTACTGTTTTAGCTGAAATTCAAGGGCAAAGGCTGATTTTGGCTAATATTTACACACCTAATGCTGATGATCAGGGCTTTTTTATAGATCTTGAAGGGATGTTGCAAGCCGCTGGCACCCCTCATTATATAATATTGGGAGAAGACTTTAATCTATTGACGGACTCAGTCCTTGATCATAGTGAAGCAAAAGTGTGAAAGCCCCCTAGAGCAACACTGACGCTTCACAGGATGTGTAAATATCTTGGTCTTACAGATATTTGGAGACTTTTGAACCCATCTGGTAGGGACTATAAATGTTTTTCTTCATGTTATTCTAGAATAGATTTGTTTTAATATATATATATATATCTAAATCCCTCATTTCATCTGTTGTGGATTGCTTAATTGGAAACATCTTAGTCTCAGATCATGCCCTGGTGGGTTTAGAGATGTTGCCACATACGGAGAAAAAGAAATCATATAGTTGGCGCTTTAATGTATCCCTTTTACAAAATCCTGATTTCCAACAAATGTTAAAGACTGAAATCGGGGCCTGGGTAGCTCAGTGGTAAAGACGCTGGCTACCACCCCTGGAGTTCACTAGTTTGAATCCCAGGGTATGTTGAGTGACTCCAGCCAGGTCTCCTAAGCAACCAAATTGGGCCGGTTGCTAGGGAGGGTAGAGTCACACTGGATAACCTCCTCGTGATTGCTATAATGTGGTTCGCTCTCGGTGGGGCGCGTGGTGAGTTGTTTGTGGATGCCGTGGTGGTTGGCGTGAAGCCTCCACACGTGCTATATCGCTGGGGTAATGCACTCAACAAGCCACGTGATAAGATGCGTGGGTTGATGGTCTCAAACGCGGAAGCAGCTGAGATTCATCCTCTGCCACCTGGATTGAGGTGAGTCACTACGCCATCACAAGGACTTAGAGCACATTGGGAATTGGGCATTCCAAAAAAAAAAAAAAAAAAAAAAGACTGAAATCAGTGTTTATATGAAGACCAACTGGTCCTCAGTATCTTCTGTGGGCATGGCTTGGGAGGCACTTAAGGCTGTTCTTAGGGGTCGGATCATACAGTATGCCTCATTTACCAAAAAATCCAAAGCACGAGAACACGTGGAGTTGGAAGGGAATATTAAAATATTAAATCCGAAGCTTTGGCTCTGACTGCGTACTGCCCAGTAACGGCTTTTCAGCCGGGCTCCTTTCAATGGCCCAAACAGGACATTAAGTATTTGGGTATTTTATTCTCAGCAAATGTATGTGATTTAGTCAGTTAATTTTGGCCCTTTTAATAAAAAGGTTTTCGAGCGATGTGGGCAGGTGGGCTTCATTACATTTATCTATGCTTGGGAAGGTTAATGTTATTAAAATGAATTGTATTCCATAATGTATCTACCTGCTACAGTCTCTCCCTGTAGATGTTCCCCTCTCTTATTTCAAATAATTTGATAGCATAGTGAAGTCCTTTATTTGGAATGGTAAGCATTCCAGGTTACATTTCAATAAGTTACATAGGCCGATTGACAAAGATGGGCTAGGCCTACCCAAGATTTTGTTTTATTATTACGCGTTCTGTCTCAGAAATTTGGCCCATTGGTCGCTCCCACCTGAGAGAGCCCCTCCCTGGTTTCGTATTGAACAAGAAGTCCTTGCCCCTATTTCGCCATTGCAAAGCCTTTCGATCAAACTGACCAGAGAAGTTAAGTCACACCCCGTTATCTCGCATTTGCACGTGGTTTGGACAAAAGTGTCCAGAGTTTTTAATTCGGACATTTATTTAAAAGTTGCCTCAAGCATATGGCTGAACCCTAAATTAAATATTAATAAGTCCCCTTTCTGTTGGTCAGAGTGGATTGGGAGGGGGGTTACTACACTCGGTGACCTATATGAGAGTGGAGTGTTGAGATCTTTTGATAATTTGGTTCAAGATTTTAAGATTCCTAGATCCCAGTTATTTAGGTGTTTACAGCTGCATCACCTGCTCTTTACTATTTTTGGGAGTAGTGTACACCCCCTTAAAGTGGCAGATACTCTGGAAATGGTGATTACTGCTTTTGGGAAAGGTCATGAAGCATCTGTGTATTACTCCCTGTTAATTCAGAGTCTGGAGGATGGAGCTTCATCTTCTCTCAATAGATTATGGGAGAAGGATTTAAACCTGGTATTGTAGGAGGGAGTATGGGCTAGGATCCTAAAAAGCATCAAGTCTGCATCTAGAGATGCAAGGATCCGTCTGATGCAATTTAAGATTTTGCATCGGTTCCACTGGACCCCCTCTAGATTGTATAGGTTGGGTCTTAAAGACACACCCACCTGCTGGTGGTACCAATCAGAAGACGGAGACACAATACATGTATTTTGGGGATGTGTAAAGATCCAAGAATTTTGGTTGGGGGTTCAGAACTTTATGTGTGAGGTGTTGAACACTGAACTTTCATTTAGCACCAGACTCTGTATCCTGGGTGATGGGACAACTCTTGATATTGGGGACAGCTATTTAAAAAGCTGGGTCCTAGCTGGAGTCATGATTGGTAAGATTATCATCCTCAGGGGATAGAAGTCGGCTGGGGCACCCTCATTTAGGGAATGGTGCGGGGAGATGGGCGAGGTGGCGGTGTTGGGCCTCATGTATTCAGATAGAAGACAAAGGCAGGCCTAACACAGTCGTAAAAACCTAACTCAAGCCCCCACATACCAAGTCGTAAATCTTACTGATAAAAATTGCACCAAAATCAAACAAAGGGAGTCCAAAACAGACTACAAAATCCCATGAAGCCTTGCTCACTAAAGGATCGAACTCTCAACTCCTATTGGATGAGGCACACAACAGAACGTCCCTCAAACCATGACATCATCAGGAGTAGAAATACCTCTGAAATGCTTCTGGGATTTTCTTCCAGCAACTTTGTTCGCAGTGTATAGACGCAGCTCATCGCTGCTCTCAGGTGCAACCTTGTGGCACAAGGAAGTAACGTCCAACTTGAAACTGTGGCCATACAATCTCCATCTCACTGGACGAGTTGAGATTACTCTGTGTTTAACAGAACACTCTAACGGATCCGAAGGAGACTGCTGAGCAATCCGCATCTTTATCTGTTTGCTGCAGAAGTGAAGAGATTAAAGATTTCTCTTCCATCAATCAATCAAGTCGACATTTCTGATTTCTCCGCCAGCCCGCCGAGAATCAGCAGCCGTACCGCCCGCAGACAGAGCGAGGAAACTGTCTCCTGTCATCACCCGAGCCTCAAGGTACCGGGTCGGAGTTAAAGGACGGATGAACACACATTCTGCATCCTCATGCGATTCAAGTAAGAGGTTTACGTCTGGGCAGAGATAGAACATTATAGTGTGTTATTCTTGTGTTTCAAGGTTTTTGCTTGTACAGTTTACGGACCGCCATGTCCGCTCATTATTTATACTCAGGGTATTAATTATCACGAATTTGTTTTGCTGTATTGTGGTCTAACCAAATTGGACTGTTGTGCATTTTTGCCATCGTGGGTGAGACCGGCAAACTGAGTTTATCCATTAAAGAGTAGAAGAATGCGGGACTTTTACGAGCCGTCCACCACGTCTCTGAGTGATTAACTAACAGCTGCTTTCTCTTCTACGATCGCGAAATCGGCTTTAGGGCCGTCACTTTATTCTCTCTCTCTCTCTCGTACTAACCACACACACACACACACACACACACACACACACTCGCTCTCTCTCACACACACACCCTCATGTGTTATAGAATTATTTTGATTTCCATATCTAATCGTATTACTATTTAGTTTGTAGTTGTAAGTCGGAAGTTTATTGACTGCATTGTATTAATTATTAATTGATATTACTGCATAAATAATCTTTGTTTATATTACAAAGAGAAGTGTTTTGGTTTGTTTTGCATAAGCCTGTGTCATGCTGATGGGATGTCAGTGCTCGGATTCAAGCCTTCATTCATTGTTTTTTTTTCCCGAAAATCAATATTCTTCGGATGTCGATTTTCCTAAGAAAACAATCTAATATTGAGACTGTTATACTATCTGGTTATTAGTCCCTGATTCCAAAGTGGTGCCCCATCAATGTTAATCCTTATTAATATTCTGTTGATTTTTGATAATTGATAATTATCTTTGATGATTGTTGAATTTGAATGATCAATAAGCTTGTGTTAATTTTAATTAATGTTTCATCGATGTTAACAGTTAACGATTATCTTTGATAATTGTTGATTTAAAGGATTAAAAAAGCTAACATTGATTCTCATCAATGTTCTATTGATTTTAATAATTAATAATTATCTTTGATAATTATTAATTATTGCTAATAACCAAACCTGCTCCTAAACGTAGTGCACTACATTTACTGGAGCCCCATTTGAGGTTTTAATGAGTTAGATTCAATTAATTAATTTAAATATTAATTAATAACTAAAGAAATAATTATTAATTATTTCTGATAGTAACACTGATCTAAACAACCAGTAAGGCCCTACATAATAATTGGTGCCCCGTGTGAGGTATCCTACGTGCCAGTTCTGTCACAGTGTATGCAAAAGAATCCAAAGTAATAATTTGAATCCTTACTTCAAAGTTTGGTTCTGTTTGACAATTTACTTCTCACAACTTGCCAAACATAAGCCAGTGTGGTGTGAAAGTGCTCTTAAGAGTGAATTAGGGGTTGGTAAATTTGCTTTTAGATAGTCTGCTTAAATCCTGCTGTTGTTGTTATTTAACTCCTAACACTTTCATCTAGATGTTACAGAGAGGTGCCAAGTCACTTCATTGACGTCCACCAAAGAGAGAACACAGTGAAATTTGCACATTACATAACAGTAGCACTTAAGCCACAGGTCGAAGCCACTCACCTGTGCATTCGTGTCAGCATTATAGCAACTGTAAAACAACAAGCTATCAGAGCCACTGTGTCGCAAGAATTTTTACTGCCCCAGTAAAATGAGTCACCAATCGCCCCGCGTAACTGGAGCTGAAGCTCCACAGAGGTTAGTCGACCCAGCACTGCAAGATGTAGTCGCTGCTGTCCTCCGTCTCTCCGTAGAGGACAGAGATAACCTTAACGGCTACAATATTAGTCGTTGTGATGAAGCATTGCAGGAACTAGTTGATTATGTCAACAACCCGGTCGGGAAGCCAAAGAGCACAATCCTGGACCTAGTGGGCCAAATGTTCCTTCTTTATCACCGCAAAACCCAACTGCAAACCGCAGAGCACCAGGCCCAGCTCGCCCTGCTGCAGAGCAGCTACCAAGCAGTGCAGAGGGAAAATCTCAGCCTGCACCAAGACGTTAGGTGCACCCAAGCTGAGAAAGTCCAGGCACAGGAAGATAATGCCCGGATGCAGGAGGAAAATGAAACCCTGCGCAGGCAGCTTCAAGCTGCCCAGCTAAGAGTAGAGTCAGATCAGGTAAGTGCAGCTGAAATGCACAGCACAACATCTGACATAGAAGAGGGCCCCCTCTTTAGCGCTACGCGTAGAAATGTGCCCCTGAGAAACCCTGGGACACACGCTAGGAGCCCCTAGTGGTACAGTCTCTGACTTCGTACTCCAAGACACTTTTCAAGCTCCTCCAGCAGCCTGCTGGTTGGATGCAGGTGCCCCTCCTTATAGTTGCCCTCCTCAGTCAGTTTTCAGTCACGCCACCGTGCATTTCAAACCGACTGATTCCACACCATGGAGAGGGGACAATTATTTCCATGCCCAGAGTGGTGTAAGCGGCTCGAATATCCCATTAGCCAGGGAGCTGTACGCAACCCGGGGTCCACCCCCACGTGTCGACTGGACTCCTTCCCCACCACGAAGGGGAGGAAGTCATCCTCATTGCTATAGCAATCTGAGTGACTATGGTGTTTCGGATGACTCGGACAACCCGTGGTCATACCGACACCAACGCTTGCGTACTCGAGTCCCTCGCAGGGGACATAGAACGCTTTGACCCAAATAATCGAGATTCAAACATCGACAATTATCTTAGGGAAATTGAGCACTGCCTGGTTGACTTGCCTTATGCTTCGTTGCGTGAAAAACTCAAGCTTATATGGAAGACCACGGTAAGGAGTGTCCATGCGTTCATGGAAATGCTACCGACTGGTACACGAAACTGCTACTCAGCTCTGTGTAAAGACCTATGTGAGGAGTATTCGCTGTATATCGACGAAGCCTCCGCTACCATAGCTGCTTTCGCCATCACCCAGAAGAGGCACGAGCCTCAGCGTGAGTATTATAGATGCCTGAGAACCACGTACTTCCAAGGAAGTAACGCACTAAGTCTGGAGGAGGAACGAGCTTTCAAGTCTCTTTTCCTTCACAACCTCCACGAGTGCGTGTGATATGATGTCACGATGCACTGCAGAATGGGCAACCCCACCATGCAGGAAATCAGAAAGTACATGCAACTGACATGGGAGACACGCGTGTGCTCTGCCCGAGGGCATGAAGGTGACGCCAGAGCCCTGGGGATCCAAGCCTCATATGCAGACCTAGCACTTAAAGGCAACGAAATGCCTCGCGTTAAGGTGAATGCTAGAACAGGACCCCAGAGGCGTCGATCACCCCGCCAGCAGGGTAGGCAACAGAACCAGGGGGGTGGTGACCAGACACACCCCCAGGGTCATGGCAGGCCTAAACAACAAACGTTCGCCGGCCAAAAGGAAAGGCGCGGTTCAAACGAAAACCCAAACAAGAAGGTGAGTGGGTAGGCAAGGTTTCAAATCCCCTTAGAGAACAAGATTTGAGAAAAGAAATGGAGGACATAAGGAGATGCTTGACTGAGTTAGTAACAAAGCTTGACGTGCTCTGTTGTTCACCAGGTCCGCCGACCTCCTCAAAGGAACACAGCACTGAAACCCCGTCAGTATGACTAGATGATGTACCCCCTCCCTTTAACGGCAAAGTTTACTTTGTAGGTCAGGAAAAGGGGAACATGGTCCAAGTTGCTTCCCAAAGCAGTCACTCCTAACATGCCACACCCTCCTTTTCTGACCTTCTTGGGCGATCTGTACCATAAGGGCAACGCTTGACGTGTCATTCCGCTCCCACTCACTACTCGAAAACCAGTTCCAAAATAGTCTAATGGGTTCCAACACCTTCACAGAGGTGGCTAGAGCAAAGCTCTCCCTTGGCAAACCGTTATAGACACAGACCTGCAACGTAAGTATCACAAGCTACATGCAAGATAGGTTGTCTATCACAAAACGGGCCTGGATTGACACCTTTCAAGGGATGACGCTAGTACACCCTGTTTACATATGTCCCATTAATACGGAACCACTGTTAGTTGGCCAGGACCTACTGAACCGATTGGCTCCGCTCATTGACTGCCTTCATGGACACGTGGGCTCAGGTTGACATACCGAGACCACTTGGTCCAGAAAAAAGTTCGCCAGCTTCAGATGCACACGTCGCCATCGTCCAAAAAATCCAGCAGAGACAACGACTCCAATAAGAACAATTACAGGGCTTGGGTAAAACCCTTCAGGGTACTATAGTCACTGTAAATTTGCAATCTGTTCTTATCAATAACACTTTGCACGCTTTAGGGACTTTGTCAGAGAAATCAACTTATGCGTGTATCGTTAGAGATCTAATGCAGGACCTCAGGGAAATTAGACATCCGTCAACAGTCTGAGTGGTGGAAGGATTCCAGCTTACCTGGTCTCCCTAGACCTTGTCGAACAAATCCTTAGATCTGCTACTATCTCCATTGTGCAACCTTCACAGATACACACGGCATATAGTTTTGGCATTGAAATTCCAATCCATGTAAATCCTCAGATCCTCAAAATAGGATTAATCCTCAATCTACTGTCATAGGCAGAATATATATAGACTAAAGTCCGTATTTAATGTTGGTTTTCAGAGAGGTAATGCACACATTCACCTCAAAACACCACCAACACTCGCCTACCATGATGAGGACCCCACGCTCTACCTTATCCCTAACCTAAACATGTGTACCAAGACAAAGTACATTCATTGGGTTTGTCAAAACACAACCTCTTTGTTAGAGAGGTGACTAACTACCTCCCTGAACAAGTGTTAAGGTAGCATGTCCATCAAAGATGAAGGAACAGAGACAATGGTAGAGCGAGCAGGCAATCGCTGGCTCGTTAACACACCAGCCACTGAAGTCCCAGTGTCATAGACTGCCACTAAACTAAGGCTACCAAACCAAACAGAGTTTTTTAATGGTTCCCCAAAGGAGCCACCGTGCACATTGACGATATTGTCCTCCATTATCTCAACGTCGACAAAAATGACACAGAAATTGAGATCATGGACGCATTTAGAGGTCACAGCCTCACCGTTGATGACACCCTTCGACAGCAGCTTCGCTGAAGGGATGAAATTAGTGAAGTTCAGTCTCAAACCGACTGGCTTGACCACTATATTTCCTAGTCACATAAGCAGATCGTCATCTTACCAAGAACAACCTATCAGTTTGGTTGCCCTCTGGCTCCTCCTTAGTGGTTGGATCATCGCAATTATTGCACACACCATGTACAGGTACATTCAACACCTACAGGCCAGACTGGACTCACTTCTCATATAGCCGCGTTTTACACACCAGTCTGAGCCCATCCCACAGGTTAACCCCAATAATTTCCAAGGATAAGCCTTTAACCTTTAACCCTCCTTTCCTCTAACATTTTGTTCCTAGTAACCAATGTCAGGTTCTACTTTGATTTTGTGTTATGACCAAAGAACAACAAAGGATTGTGTTATGGCTAATGCTGTGCCTTCCAATAACTTGAAATGTTTATGTGTGATGAATGTAGTTTTAGATTTAGCTAGAAGTTCTATGCCCAGATGTGCCTCAATCTCTGTCCAGACAATAAAGCCTCTGTGAACACTAATGAACTGTATGGACTGTGCAACCATTTTTCTTTCCTATCAGGAATACATGGATGGCGTAACCCACAGGTTACTGTGAACCGACAAGAACTGTTCGGCCCTTCAGTTGCTCTAAAGATGCTGGACAACAACCAAAGGGGGGAATGTTGGGCCTCCTGTATTCAGATAGAAGACAAAGGCAGGCCTAACACAGTCGTAAAAACCTAACTCAGGCCCCCACATACCAAGTCGTAAATCTTACTGATAAAAATCGCACCAAAATCAAAGGGAGTCCAAAACAGACTACAAATCCCATGAAGCCTTGCTCACTAAAGGATCAAACTCTCAACTCTTATTGGATGAGGCACACAACAGAACGTCCCTCAAACCATGACATCATCAGGAGTAGAAATACCTCTGAAATGCTTCAGGGATTTGCTTCCAGCAACTTTGTTCGCAGTATATAGATGCAGTTCATCGCTGCTCTCAGGTGCAACCTCGTGGCACAAGGAAGTAACGTCTGACTTGAAACTGTGGCCATACAATGTCCATCTCGCTGGAAGAGTTGAGATTACTCTGTGTTCAACCAAACACTCTAACAGATCCGAAGGAGGCCGCCGAGCAATCCGCATCTTCATCCATTTGCCTGCAGAAGTGAATAGATTAAAGATTTCTCTTCTATCTTCAATCAAGTCGACATTTCTGATTTCTCTGCCAGCCCGCCAAGAATCAGCAGCCGTACTGCCCGCAGACAGTGCGAGGAAACGGCCTCCCGTCATCACCCGAGCCTCAAGGAACCGGGTCGGAGTTAAAGGACGGATGAACACACATTCTTCATCCTCATGCGATTCAAGTAAGAGGTTTATGTCTGGGCAGAGATAGAATATTATAGTGTGTTATTCTTGTGTTTCAAGGTTTTTGCTTGTACAGTTTATGAACCGCCATGTCCGCTCATTATTAATACTTAGGGTATTAATTATCACGAATTTGTTTTGCTGTATTGTGGTCCAACCAAATTGGACTGTTGTGCATTTTCACTATCGCGGGTGAGACCGGTAAACTGAGTTTATCCATTAAAGAGTCAAAGAACGTGGGACTTTTACAAGCCGTCCACCGCATCTCTGAGTGATACACTAACAGCTACTTTCTCTCCTACGGTCGCGAAATCGGCTTTAGGGACGTCACTTTATTCTCTCTCTCTCTCTCTCTCTCTCGTACTAACCACACACACACACACATACACACACACACACACTCTCTCTCACACACACACCCTCATGTGTTATAGAATTATTTTGATTTCCATATCTAATCATATTACTGTTTAGTTTGTAGGTGTAAGTCGGAAGTTTATTGACTGCATTGTATTAATTATTAATTGATATTACTGCATAAATAAACTTTGTTTATATTACAAAGAGAAGTGTTTTGGTTTGTTTTGCATACGCCTGTGTCATGCTGACGGGATGTCAGTGCTCGGATTCAAGCCTTCATTCATTGTTTTTTTTTCCCGAAAATCAATATTCTTCGGATGTCGATTTTCCTAAGAAAACAATCTAATATTGAGACTGTTATACTATCTGGTTATTAGTCCCTGATTCCAGGGTGGTGCACCTTCAGTGTTAATCCTTATTAATATTCTGTTGATTTTTGATAATTGATAATTATCTTTGATGATTGTTGAATTTGAATGATAAATAAGCTTATGTTAATTTTAATTAATGTTTCATCGATGTTAACAATTAATGATTATCTTTGATAATTGTTGACTTAAAGGATTAAAAAGCTAACACTGATTCTCATCAATGTTCTATTGATTTTAATAATTAATAATTATCTTTGATAATTATTAATTATTGCTAATAACCAAACCCGCTCCTAAACGTAGCGCACTACATTTACTGGAGCCCCATATGAGGTTTTAATGAGTTAGATTAAATTAATTAACTTAAATATTAATTAATAACTAAAGAAATATTTATTAATTATTTCTGATAGTAACACTGATCTAAACAACCAGTAAAGCCCTACAGCGGCGTTTGAGGAGATGTTTTTTTGAAGGCTGGGAGATGGGATTTGTTCATCAGGAAGTGGGGGGGATATTTGTATTTTTTGGAGGGTTCTCGGGGAGTGGCTATGGAGAGGGATTTGTAGTTTAGTTGGTAATGTGTTATATTGATTTTGTTTGAATGTATGTTTTTTTTTTAATGTATTTTTGGTATTTATTTTATTATGATGATCTAGTTGTTGGTGACCACAGTAGTGCATGTTTGTGTGTGTGTGGGGGGGGATAATGTGAAAAATTGATTACATTTTTTATGTTGTGTTTGTATGTTTTATCTTTGGAATCAATAAAATGTTTAATAAAAAAAAAAAATAAAAAAAAAATAAAAAGATTTTGTTGCAGTGTATAATGGGGCGAAGACTACCTCTCTCACCTTTCTGTTCACTTTAATCCTTCTTTAACTCACAAAAAAAAAAAAAAAACTCTCTCTTATTAATAAAGCTCCGTATTGGTAATTTTCTTCACAATAAGAAATGCACAGTGACATATTATGATTCATTAAGTAATGAGTCATCACGTTATAATCTAGCTGCATATAATCTATTAATTTAGGAATATTGGTTTCAATAAAGCCTTTTTTTGGTCTAACGAATAACTAATACGTTTTGAGTTCTGAAACTTACAGTATGTTTTTATAGTACTATGACATCTTATATGTCAAAAGATCAAGGACAATTTTATTTCTCAATGCATGACACCTTTAAGATAAGCCTTAATGGAAACAAGCACTTACTTTAACTCTTCCCAACTCTTTAAATGTCCAGGTATGCTTTGACATATTGGTTATGCAGGCTACAGAGGATATCCATCATTTGTTGAATGATGGAGTGGCATAAAGGGGGAGGGGAGTTGTAAAATTGGCTATAACTTTACTCAGAAAAGGTGATTTTATCCCACTAAATCAGGTTAACACGTATATTCGGTTTATGTCTTGTCTGTAGTTTTGAAATAGTTCATTTTTTAACATTTACGGAATGACCCCATTCACTTCCATTGAATTCCTTTTTGTAAAGAAAGGGAGGGACAAGTAAAAAATGTTTTGTTGTGGTAATCAATATTATGCCACAAATGCTGTCAGTTGAGCTTAACTTGTGTTAAACCCGGAATATTCTTTTAATAGTTTTGCAAGAGAAACATGATGTGCATGTTCTTTATAAAATTATTTATAAATTAAATCTGGATGGACATTAACAAAAATAAAGTCTTTGTAAAGTGTTAATATGGTGGTATTTAATTATCATTAAAGATCGACATGTATGAAATATCACACATGAATGAAACACCATAATTTGTTCAAAGGTGAACACCATCGTTCCTGCAGCAAATACAACATTTTTTACACAAGATTAATTGCAAACTCATGAGATTAATAGGGATGAATTATTTTGATCTATTAACATCTCTACTATTTTTATTTTAAGTCATAGATTTTGTTTTTACTGAGTGAAAAACTGCTCCAAATGATTCAGTGCATAAGTGAGCTGTCCAAATAAATTGGACTCAACTGCGAATCAATTCAGAACATTTTGCTAATCCATGTGGCCAGAGGTGTAGTGGGGAATTTTTCATTAAAAACACTTTTATGGTGTGATGTAATTCTAGTCCTTTATGTTAACATAAAATACTTTTTTTCTGCAGTGTCAGGGTAATAAGAAAATATGTACATGCTAAAAACCATGGTATGAAATATATTATAAAGTTATCATGTTAAAATAAATATCCATTTAAACTGACATGAGTAACATGAGACACACTTAAAATCTGAGGTAATACTAAACTAATAAACTAATACAGTATAAGGTGTTAAGCATTGTAAGAAATATTTATATTATAAGTTAACTAGAGAAGTTTGTCAGGACAAACTCTAGGTTGGCTTGAAAAAGCCAAGTCTGAAAGTTTATTGTTAGAATGCTTAGCTAGACATTGCTAACATGTTTTAGCATGTTGCTTTGCTAGGCTAGGCTTTTAAATTTGGTTGCTAGGTAGTAACCAGGGTGATAGCAATAAGGATCAATGCTAGCCTGAGTCAAATGACCCAACCCGGAAGTCTCTACAATGTTCTGGTGCATAAATATGTTTTTGATACTTGGTTGCTAGGGTAGCCCCATCTGGTTGCTAGGCAGTTACCAGGGTGATACTCAAAATGTTCCTTGCTATCTTGAGTCAAATGATCCATCCAGGAAGTTTCTATGATGTTCTGGTGCTGAGATATGTGCTTTGCTACTTGATTGCTAGGGTGACCCCATCTGGTTGCTAGGCAGTTGCTAGGAAGTCTCTAGCAAGTTACTAACATGTCTCTTTGCTAACCTGAGTCAAATGACCCAACACAGAAGTCTCTATTATGTTCTGATGCAGATATATATATATATATATATATATATATATATATATATATATATATATATATATATGTTTTGCTACTTGGTTGCTAGGGTGAGCTCATTTGGTTGCTAGGCAGTTAAAGGTAATACTCAAAAGGCTCCTTGCTATAATGAATCAAATAAACAAAACCAGAAGTCTCTACAGTGTTGTGGTGCAGAGACATGTGATTTGTTACTTGGTTGCTAGGGTAACCCCATTTGATTGCTAGGCAGTTACCAAAGTGATATTCAAAAGGATCCTTGCTACCCTGAGTCAAATGAACGAAACCAGAAGTCTCTATGATGTTCTGGTGCAGAGACATGGATTTGTTACTTGGTTGCTAGGGTAACCCCATTTGGTTGCTAGGCAGTTACCAAAGTGATACTCAAAAGGCTCCTTGCTACCCTGAGTCAAATGAATGAAACCTGAAGTCTCTATGATGTTCTGGTGCAGAAATATGTGATTTGTTACTTGGTTGCTAGGGTAAACCCATCTGGTTGCTAGGCAGTTACCAAGGTGATACTCAAAAGGCTCCTTGATACCCTGAGTCAAATGAATGAAACCGGAAGTCTCTACGATGTTCTGCTGCAGAGGTATATGATTTATTACTTGGTTGCTAAGGTAACCCCATATGGTTGCTAGGCAGATACCAAAGAGATACTCAAAAGGCTCCTTGCTACCCTGAGTAAAATGAACAAAACCAGAAGTCTCTACAGTGTTCTGGTGCAGAGATATGTGATTTGTTACTTAGTTGCTAGGGTTACCCCATCTGGTTGCTAGGTAGTTACCAATGTGATACTCAAAAGACTCCTTGCTACAATGAGTCAAATGAATGAAACCAGAAGTCTCTACAATGTTCTGGTGCAGAGGTATGTGATTTGTTACTTGGTTGCTAGGGTAACCCAATCTGGTTGCTAGGCAGTGACCAAGGTGATACTGAAAAGGCTCCTTGATACCCTGAGTCAAATAAATGAAACCGTGAGTCTCTACGATGTTCTGCTGCAGAGGTATGTGATTTGTTACTTGTTTGTTAGGGTAACCCAATCTGGTTGCTAGGCAGTGACCAAGGTAATACTCAAAAGGCTCCTTGCTACAATGAGTCAAATGAACAAAACCAGAAGTCTCTACATTGTTCTGGTGCAGAGATATGTGATTTGTTACTTGGTTGCTAAGGTAACCCCATCTGGTTGCTAGGCAGATACCAAGGTGATACTCAAAAGGCTCCTTGCTACCCTGAGTCAAATTAATGAAACCGGAAGTCTCTACGATGTTCTGCTGCTGAGACATGACTGTTGCTAAACGGTTGCTAGGGTGTTACATCTGGTTGCTAGGGCGTGGCTGGGCAGTTGGTTGGGTGTTAAGGAGGGGCTGTCAGCCTAAAGCTATACCATAAATTTGGTGGATGTAGCTTGAAAGCCTTAAAAGTTATTACAGTCAGAAATCTTAAATGAGAGTGAATGGGGAATTCCGGAGGAACTCTGCTATGGGAATACTGTAATTCCGATTAGTTAGAAAAGATAAAACAAATTAATTTAGAACAGCCTGAAGTTATGTTCCAAGTTAGGTGGATTCAGCTTGAAAGCCTTATGAGTTATTACAGTCAGAAATTTTGAATGGAAAACAAAGGGAAACTTGGCCTGTTCGGAAGTCTGTGATGAGAATTCTGTAAGTCTGATCAGTAAGAAAAGAACTAGTATAAAACTTCAGAATAGACTGAAGCTCTGTTACAAATTTGGTGGATGTAGATTAAAAACTGTAGAAGGAGTTACTCTTGATAATGAGTCTAAGAAGAAGAATAAAAAAATAGATAGGTACATTTCCTGATGAAAATCTGAGTGGTGCATGCTGTGGCAAAATTCGTCACCATGATGTCCCACCAACTGCCACAAGTTGAAAGATGCCACCCCCATGACAGTAGTATGTTCTGGTGCAGAGATATTTCTGTTGTTCCATGGTTGCTAGGGTGTTCCATCTGGTTTCTAGGCAGTTACCAGGGTGAAACTCAAAAGGCTCCTTGCTATCCTGAGTGAAAAAAGTCAACCTGGAATTCTCCATGATGTTCTGGTGTGGAGATATGTGAATTGTTACCTGGTTGCTAGGGTAAGCCCACGTGGTTGCTAGGCAGTTGCCAAGGTGATATTCAAAATGCTACTTGCTATCCTGATTGAAAAAAGTAAACCCGGAAATCTCTACGATGTTCTGGTGTGGAAATATGTGATTTGTTACTTGGTTGCTAGGCAGTTACCAGGGTGATCCTTAACAAGGCTTCTTGCTATCCTGAGTGAAATAAGTCAACCCGGAAGTCTCTACTATGTTCTGGTTCAGAGATATGTGTTTTGTTACTTGGTTGCTAGGGTAAACCCACCTGGTTACTAGGCAGTTCACAAGATGATACTCAAAAGACTCCTTACTATCATGAGTGCAATAAGTAAACCCGGAAGTCTCTACGATTTTCTGGTACAGATATGTGTTTTGTTACTTGGTTGCTAGGGTAAGCCCATGTGGTTGCTAGGCAGTTCCCAGGGTGATACTTATCAAGGCTCCTTGCTATCCTGAGTGAAATAAGTCAACCCGGAAGACTCTACGATGTTCTGGTGCGGAAATATATGATTTGTTATTTGGTTGCTAGGGTAAACCCACCTGGTTACTACGCAGTTCCCAAGGTGATACTCAAAAGGCTCCCTGAGTGAAAAAAGTCAACACGGAAGTCTCTACGATGTTCTGGTGTGGAAATATGTGATTTGTTACTTGGTTGCTAGGATAAACCCACCTAGTTGCTATGCAGTTCCCAAGGTGATACTCAAAAGGCTTCTTGCCATCCTGAGTGAAATAAGTCAACCCGGAAGTCTCTACGATGTTCTGGTGCAGAGATATGTGATTTCGTACTTGGTTACTAGGGTAAGCCCATGTGGTTGCTAGGCAGTTACCAGAGTGATTCTTAACATGGCTCCTTGCTATCCTGAGTGAAATAAGTTAACACGGATGTCTCTATGATTTTCTGGTGCAGAGAAATTTGATTTGTTACTTGGTTGCTAGGGTAACCACATGTAGTTGCTAGGCAGTTACCAGAGTGATACTTAACATGGCTCCTTGCTATCCTGAGTGAAATAAGTTAACCCGGATGTCTCTATGATTTTCTGGTGCAGAGAAATTTGATTTGTTACTTGGTTGCTAGGGTAACCCCATGTAGTTGCTAGGCAGTTCCCAGGGTGATACTTATCAAGGCTCCTTGCTATCCTGAGTGAAAAAAGTCAACACGAACGTCTCTACGATGTTCTGGTGCGGAGATATGTGATTTGTTACTTGTTTGCTAGAGTAAGCCCATGTGGTTGCTAGGTAGTTACCAAGGTGATACTTAACATTGCTCCTTGCTATCCTGAGTGAAATAAGTCAACCCAGAAGTCTCTACGATGTTCCGATGCGGAAATATGTGATTTGTTACTTGGTTGCTAGGGTAAACCCACCTGGTTACTAGGCAGTTCACAAGGTGATACTCAAAAGACTCCTTGCTATCCTGAGTGAAAAAGTAAACGCGGAAGTCTCTACGATGTTCTGGTGCAGAGATATGTGATTTGTTACTTGGTTGCTAGGGTAACCCCACCTGATTGCTAGGCAGTTCACAAGGTGATACTCAAAAGACTCCTTGCTATCCTGAGTGAAATGTCAACCCGGAAGTCTCTACGATTTTCTGGTACAGATATGTGTTTTGTTACTTGGTTGCTAGGGTAAGCCCATGTGGTTGGTAGGCAGTTACCTTGGTGATACTTAACATGGCTCCTTGCTATCCTGAGTGAAATAAGTCAACCCGGAAATCTCTATAATTTTCTGGTGCAGAGATATTTGATTTGTTATTTGGTTGCTAGGGTAAATTCACCTGGTTACTAGGCAGTTCCCAAGGTGATACTCAAAAGGCTCCCTGAGTGAAAAAATTCAACACGGAAGTCTCTACGATGTTCTGGTGCGGAGATATGTGATTTGTTACTTGGTTGCTAGGATAAACCCACCTGGTTTCTATGCAGTTACCAAGGTGATACTTAGCAAGGCTCCTTGCCATTCTGAGTGAAAAAAGTCAACCCTGAAATCTCTACGATATTCTGGTGCAGAGATATGTGATTTGTTACTTCTTTGCTAGGGTAACCCCATGTGGTTGCTAGGCAGTTACCAGAGTGATACTTAATGATGCTCCTTGCTATCATGAGTGAAATAAGTAAACCCTGAAATCTCTACGATGTTCTGGTGCAGAGATATGTGTTTTGTTACTTGGTTGCTAGGGTAAGCCCATCTGATTGCTTGGCAGTTACCATAGTGATACTTATCAAGGCTCCTTGCTATCCTGAGTGAAATAAGTCAACCCGGAAGACTCTACGATGTTGTGTTGCGGAAATATGTTATTTGTTATTTGGTTGCTAGGGTAAACCCACCTGGTTACTAGCAGTTCCCAAGGTGATACTCAAAAGGCTCCCTGAGTGAAAAAAGTCAACACGGAAGTCTTACGATGTTCTGGTGCGGAGATAGGTGATTTGCTACTTGGTTGCTAGGGTAAACCTACTTGGTTACTAGGCAGTTCCCAAGTTGATACTCAAAAGACTCCTTGCTCTCCTGAGTGAAAAAGTAAACCCGGAAGTCTCTACGATGTTCTGGTGCAGAGATATGTGATTTGTTACTTGGTTGCTAGGGTAATCCCATCTGGTTACTAGGCAGTTACCAAGGTGATACTTAACAAGGCTCCTTGCCATTCTGAGTGAAATAAGTCAACCCTGAAATCTCAACGATGTTCTGGTGCAGAGATATGTGATTTGTTACTTGGTTGCTAGGATAACCCCATGTGGTTGCTAGGCAGTTACCAAGGTGATACCTAATATGGCTACTTGCTGTCCTGAGTGAAATAAGACAACTCGGAAGTCTCTATGATGTTCTGGTGAAGAGATATGTGATTTGTTACCTGGTTGCTAGAGTAACCCCATCTGATTGCAAGGCAGTTACCAGGGTGATACTTATCAAGGTTACTTGCCATCCCGAGTGATATAATTCAACCTGTAAGTTTTTATGATGTTCTGGTGTAAAGATATATGTTTTGTTACTTGGTTGCAAGGGTAAGGCCATGTGGTTGCTAGGCAGTTACCAAGTTGATACTTAACAAGGCTCCTTGCTATCCTGAGTGAAATAAGTCAACCCGGAAGTCCCTATGATGTTCTGTTGCAGAGATATGTGATTAGTTACTTTGTTGCTAGGCTAACCCCATCTGGTTGCTAGGCAGTTAACAGGGTAATACTTATCAAGGCTACTTGCCATCCTGAGTCAAATAAATCAACCCGTAAGTCTCTACGAATTTGTAATGCAGAGATATGTGATTTGTTACTTGGTTGCTAGGGTAACCCCTTCTGGTTGCTAGGTAGTTACCAGGGTGATACTTATCAAGGCTACTTGCCTTCCTGAGTGAAATAAGTCAACTCGTAAGTGTTTACGATGTTCTGGTGCGGAGATATGTGATTTGCTACTTGATTGCTAGGGTAAGGCCATGTGGTTGCTAGGCAGTTACCAGGGTGATACTTATCAAGGCTACTCGCCATCCTGAGTGAAATAAGTCAACCCGGAAGTCTCTACGATTTTCTGGTGCAGAGATATGTGATTTGTTACTTGGTTGCTAGGGTAACCCCATCTGGTTGCTAGGCAGTTACCAGGGTGATACTTAACATGGCTCCTTGCCATCCTGAGTGATATAAATCAACCCAGAAGTCTCTATGACATTCTGATCCTGAGATACCCATCTTAGTGATTTTGAATGTAAGTCAATGGTGTTTGGTTGCTAGGGTGCTCTAAATGGTTACTAGGGTGTGGCTAAGTAGTTCCCATGATGATACTTGAAGACAGATAGCTCACCCAATTAAAACAAGCCAACTCTCATGTCTCTAGGACATTCTGATCTGAAGATATCACACTCTAAGTGTAAGCAATAGAGTTAGTTGCTTGGGTGGTCTAAATGGTTGCCAGGGCGTGGCTATCCAGTGAACAGAGTGATTCTTATTGACTGCTTACTAACCTGACTCAAAAGAGCCAATCCCCAAGTGCCTACGACATTCTGTTCTGAAGATATCCTTCTGAGACATTTTGAATGGAAGTTAATGGGGGGTGGTTGCTAGGGTCCCATAAATTGTTGTTAGTGTGTGGCTATGCCATTTCCAAGGTGATGCTTAAAAAGTGATTGGTATCCCGATTGAAATGAGCCCACCCCCATGTATCAATGTCATTCTGATTGGGAGATATGATCTGACAACTGTCTTGCATTTACTGCCACAGTAGGAAAAAAATATCTTCCAATAGTAACCTATGGGACCTTTTGGGATGTTTTTTTGCCTGCCTTTTTACACCCTGGGGTACATTTTACCCCCAAACACTGGGTATGTTCGAACATGGCTTGCAAGCATGAATCAAATGAGAGCACCCACATGTGTCTAATACATTCTGCTCAGAAAATATCACGCTCAGCCATTTTGAATGGAAGTCAGTGGAGATGGTTGCTAGAGTGCTCTAAATGGTGGTTAGGGTGTGACTAACCATTAAACAGAGTGATTCTTATTGGCTGCTTACTAACCTGACTCAATGGACCCAATCTGCAAGTCTCTAAAACATTCTGTTCTGAATATACGTATCTTTCTGAGACATTTTGAATGGAAGTTAATGGGGGTTGGTTGCTAGGGTGTTCTAAATGGTTGCTAGGGCATAGCTAGCAAGTGACCAGAGTGATTCATATTGGCTGCTTACTAACCTGACTCAAAAGAGCCAATCCTCAAGTGTCTACAACATTCTCTTCTGAAGATATTCTTCTGAGCCATTTTGAATGGAAGTCTATGTGGGCGGTTGTTAGGGTGCCATAAATGGTTGCTAGGGAGTGGCTACACCATTTCCAAGATGATACCTAAAGACTGATTGGAAGCCCGAGTGAAATGAACCTGCCCCCATGTCTCTACGACATTCTGATTGGGAGATATGATCTGACAACTTTCTTGCATTGACTGCCATAGTAGGGAAAAGTGTTTTCATGGGTGAGACCCTCGCCATAGTATGTCAATGGGACATTTTCTGGATGTTTTTTGCCCCCCAGGGGTGCACCTTACCCCCATCCCCTTAGAAAAGTCATAGCACAGGTATCGTCAATAGTTGATTTGACATCTCATTTGTGGGTCTACAACAAACTGTGCGGGACGAGTTAGGTGCCAAAATTTGTATGGAATAATAATAAGAATAATAATAACAACTAGATAAGTACATTTCATGAAGAAAATGTGAGTGGTGCTTGCCATGGCAAAATTTCTCACCAAAATGTCCCACCAACTGCCCCAAGCTGAAAGAGGTGACCCCATGACAGTAGGATGCTCTGGTGCAGACATATGTGATTTGTTACTTGGTTGCTAAGGTAAACCCATCTGGTTGCTATGCAGTTACCAGGGTGATACATAACAAGGCTCCTTGCTATCCAGAGTGAAATATGCCAACCTGGAAGTCTCTACGATGTTCTGTTGTAGAGATATGTGATTTGTTACTTGGTTGCTAGGGTAACCCCATCTTGTTGCTAGTGTAGGGCTTTACTGGTTGTTTAGATCAGTGTTACTATCAGAAATAATTAATAATTATTTCTTTAGTTATTAATTAATATTTAAATTAATTAATTGAATCTAACTCATTAAAACCTCAAATGGGGCTCCAGTAAATGTAGTGCACTACGTTTAGGAGCAGGTTTGGTTATTAGCAATAATTAATAATTATCAAAGATAATTATTAATTATTAAAATCAATAGAACATTGATGAGAATCAATGAGAAATGAGAATGAGAATTATCAAAGATAATCGTTAATTGTTAACATTAATGAAACAGTAATTAAAATTAACACAAGCTTATTAATCATTCAAATTCAACAATCATCAAAGATAATTATCAATTATCAAAAATCAACAGAATATTAATAAGGATTAACATTGACGGGGCACCACCCTGGAATCAGGGACTAATAACCAGATAGTATAACAGTCTCAATATTAGATTGTTTTCTTAGGAAAATCGACATCTGAAGAATATCGATTTTCGGGAAAAAAAAACAATGAATGAAGGCTTGAATCCGAGCACTGACATCCCGTCAGCATGACACAGGCGTATGCAAAACAAACCAAAACACTTCTCTTTGTAATATAAACAAAGTTTATTTATGCAGTAATATCAATTAATAATTAATACAATGCAATCAATAAACTTCCCACTTACAACTACAAACTAAACAGTGATATGATTAGATATGGAAATCAAAATAATTCTATAACACATGAGGGTGTGTGTATGTGTGAGAGCGAGTGTGTGTGTGTGTGTGTGTGTGTGTGTGGATAGTACGAGAGAGAGAATAAAGTGACAGCCCTAAAACTGATTTCGCGAGATGTCGAGGTTTTTTGTTTGATTTTGGCGCAATTTTTATCAGTAAGATTTACGACTTGGTATGTGGGGGCTTGAGTTAGGTTTTTACAACTGTGTTAGGCCTGCCTTTGTCTTCTATCTGAATACATGAGGCCCAACATTCCCCCCTTTGGTCTGAAGAGTTGGTTGTTGTCCAGCATCTTTAGAGCAACTGAAGGGCCGAACAGTTCTTGTCGGTTCAAAGTAACCTGTGGGTTACGCCATCCATGTATTCCTGATAGGAAAGAAAATGGTTGCACAGTCCATACAGTTCATTAGAGTTCACAGAGGCTTTATCGTCTGGACAGAGATTGAGGAACATCTGGGCATAGAACTTCTAGCTAAATCTAAAACTACATTCATCACACATAAACATTTCAAGTTATTGGAAGGCACAGCATTAACCATAACACAATCCTTTGTTGTTCTTTGGTCATAACACAAAATCAAAGTAGAACCTGACATTGGTTACTAGGAACAAAATGTTAGAGGAAAGTTAAAGGTTAAAGGCTTATCCTTGGAAATTATTGGGGTTAACCTGTGGGATGGGCTCAGACTGGTGTTTAAAACGCGGCTGTATGAGAAGTGAGTCCAGTCTGGCCTGTAGGTGTTGAATGTACCTGTACATGGCGTGTGCAATAATTGCGATGATGATCCAACCACTAAGGAGGAGCCAGAGGGCAACCAAACTGATAGGGTGTTCTCGGTAAGATGACGATCTGCTTATGTGACTAGGAAATATAGTGGTCAAGCCAGTTGGTTTGAAACTGAACTTCACTAATTTCATCCCTTCAGCCTGAAGCTGCTGTTGATGGGTGTCATCAACAGTGAGACTGTGACCTCTAAATGCGTCCCTGATCTCAATTTCTGCGTCATGTTTGTTGACGTTGAGATGATGGAGGACAATATCGTCAGTGTGCACGGTGGCTCCTTGGGGAACCATTAAGAACACCGTTTGGTTTGGTATCCTTAGTTTAGTGGCTGTATCATGGCGGTTGTATGACATTGGGACTTCGGTGGCTGGTGTGTTAATGAGCCAGCGATTGCCTGCTCGCTCTACCTTTGTCTCTGTTCCTTCATCTTTGATAGACATGCTACCATGACACTTGTTCAGGGAGGTAGTTAGTCACCTCTCTAACAAAGGGCTTGCGTTAATGACAAACCCAATGAATGTATTTTGTCTTGGTACACATGTTTAGGTTAGGGATAAGGTAGAGCGAGGGGTCCTCATCATGGTGGGCGAGTGTTGGTGGTGTTTTGAAGTGAATGTGTGCATTACTTCTCTGAAAACCAACA
Organism: Myxocyprinus asiaticus; assembly: GCF_019703515.2. Classification (NCBI taxonomy): domain Eukaryota; kingdom Metazoa; phylum Chordata; class Actinopteri; order Cypriniformes; family Catostomidae; genus Myxocyprinus; species Myxocyprinus asiaticus. The sequence goes on from NC_059389.1 coordinate 31,633,911, forward strand.
TTAAATACGGACTTTAGTCTGTATATATTCTGCCTATGATGGTAGATTGAGGATAAATCCTATTTTGAGGTTCTGAGGATTTACATGGATTGGAATTTCAATGCCAAAACTATATGCCGGGTGTATCTGTGAAGGTTGCACAACGGAAATAGTAGCAGATCTAAGGATTTGTTCGACAAGGTCTAGGGAGACCAGGTAAGCTGGAATCCTTCCACCACTCAGACTGTTGACTGAGGAGCTAATTTCCTTGAGGTCCTGCATTAGATCTCTAACGAAACACGCATAAGTTGTTTTCTCTGACAAAGTCCTTAAAGCGTGCAAAGAGTTATTGATAAGAATGGATTGCAAATTTACAGTGACTATAGTACCCTGAAGGGTTTTACCCAGGCCCTGTAATTGTTCTTATTGGAGTCTTCGTCTCTGCTGGATTTTTTTGGCGATGGCGACGTGTGCATCTGAAGCTGGTGAACTGTTTTCTGGACTGTAAGGGGGTTCAGTGGAAAGGAGGAGGCGAGAACCGGCTTGACAACTTAAATAATAATTTAATAAACAACTTAAACAAACACGCAAACAAAAACCACACAGTACAGCTGCCTGCAATTCTCTCTCTCTGGAACTGTTGTCCCCGGCCGCCTTTATCCCTCGCGCGCCCCATCAGGCTGATTGGGGACCGGGTGTGTCTCATTCCAGCCCGGCCCCGCCCTCCTCGGCTCTACACTCCTCCCGGCGTTGCCTCAGGCCGGAGAGCCCCCGGCATGACATACATCCCCCACCCTTACTCTCCGGGGGGGGCGTGCCTTACGCCCCGACTGCCGGCGGGTCATCCCTGCCTTCCTCGACCTGGGAGGAGACAGGAGGGGAAAAAACAAAATGGCGAGGGAAAGGCCAACACGGAGCAACAGAGAGAGAGAGAGAGAGGAGAGAGAGAAAAAGAAACTCACCGGTTCTCTGATGCACCGTCGCGTGTTCCTCGATCACTACTCCACCCTCTCAGGCGGACTGCAGCCGCTCCTCCCCAGGCGGACCGGAGTCAGACCTCCGACCCCCAGCGGACAGAATGCCCCTCCGCTTTCCCGGCGTCCCGTGGGGACACTCCTCCGCCCCTGGCGGCAGCCCTACCACTCCAGGCGGTCGGGGAGTCACTTCCCTCCTCCCCCCGCGGACGGCGGTCTTCTCTCGACCCCTCCGTGTTCCCGGGGAACGGCAGGGCACTCCTCCGCCCCCGGCAGCGTCTCCCTCGCTCCAGGCGGTCAGGGAGTCCCATCCCCACTCGCCTCGCGAATGGCGGCCGTTCCCCGCATCCGGGTGGTCGGGCTTCTCCGTCCCCTGTCGGATGGCAGCGGCGCTCCCCTGGGTGGACTGCAGTGTCGAGGACTCTGCGACGGGAATCCCTCCTCCTTCCCGGGTTTCGGCACCAGTGTAAGGGGGTTCAGTGGAAAGGAGGAGGCGAGAACCGGCTTGACAACTTAAATAATAATTTAATAAACAACTTAAACAAACACAGAACCAAAAACCACACAGTACAGCTGCCTGCAATTCTCTATCTCTGGAACTGTCGTCCCCGGCCGCCTTTATCCCTCACGCGCCCCATCAGGCTGATTGGGGACCGGGTGTGTCTCATTCCAGCCCGGCCCCGCCCTCCTCGGCTCTACATGGACCAAGTGGTCTCGGTATGTCAGCCTGAGCCCACGTGTGTCCACGACGGCAGTCAATGAGCGGAGCCAATCGGTTCAGTAGGTCCTGGCTAATTAACAGTGGTTCCATATTAATGGGACATATGTAAACAGGGTCTATTAGCATCATCCCTTGAAAGGTAATAATCCATGCCTGTTTTGTGATAGACGTCCTATCTTGCATGTAGCTTGTGATGCTTACGTTGCAGGTCTCTGTCTATAACGGTTTGCCAAGGGAGAGCTTTGCTCTAGCCACCTCTGCGAAGGTGTTGGAACCCATTAGACTATTTCGGAACCGGTGTTGAGTAGTGCGTGGGAGCTGAATGACCCATGTGTCAGGCGTTGCCCTTATGGTACAGATCGCCCAAGAAGGTCAGGTGTGGCATGTTAGGAGTGACTGTTTTGGGGAGCAACTTGGACCCTGTTCCCCTTTTCCCGACCTATAAAGTAAACTTTGCCGTTAACGGGAGGGGGTACATCATCTAGTCATACTGATGGGGTTTCAGTGCCGTGTTCCTTTGAGGAGGTCGGCGGACCTGGTGAACAACGGAGCACGTCAAGCTTAGTTACTAACTCAGTCAAGCATCTCCTTATATCCTCCATTTCTTTTCTCAAATCTTGTTCTCTGAGGGGATTTGAAACCTTTTCTACCCACCCACCTTCTTGTTTGGGTTTTCGTTCAAACCACGCCTTTCCTTTCGGCCGGCGAACTTTTGTTGTTTAGGCATGCCGTGACCCTGGGGGTGTGTCTGGTCACAACCACCCTACCCTGCTGGGGGGGTGATCGGCGCCTCTGGGGTCCTGTTCTAGCGTTCACATTAACACGAGGCATTTCGTTGCCTTCAAGCGCTATGTCTGCACATTCTGAGGCTTGGATACCCAGGGCTCTGGCATCGCCATCATGCCCTCGGGCAGGGCGCACGCGTGTCTCCCATGCCAGTTGCGCTTATCTTCTGATTTCCTGCATGGTGGGGTTGCCCATTCTGCAGTGCATCATGACATCATATCACACGCACTCGTGGAGGTTGTGAAGGAAAAGAGACTTGAAAGCTCGTTTCTCCTCCAGACCTGGTGCGTTACTTCCTTGGAAGTACGTGGTTCTCAGGCGTCTATAATACTCACGTGGAGGCTCGTGCCTCTTCTGGGTGATGGTGAAAGCAGCTATGGTAGCGGAGGCTTCGTCGATATACAGCGAATACTCCTTGCGTAGGTCTTTACACAGAGCTGAGTAGTGCTTTCGTGTACCAGTCAGTAGCGTTATGAACGCATGGACACTCCTTACCGTGGTCTTCCATATAAGCTTGAGTTTTTCACGCGATGAAGCATAAGGCAAGTCAACCAGGCAGTGCTCAATTTCCCTAAGATAATTGTCAATGTTTGAATCTTGATTACTTGGGTCAAAGTGTTCTATGTCCCCTGCAAGGGACTCGAGTTGTCAGATGCGCAAGCGTTGGTGTCGGTATGACCACGGGTTGTCCGAGTCATCCGTAACACCATAGTCACTCGGATCGCTATAGCGATGAGGACGACTTCCTCCCCTTCGTGGTGGGGAAGGAGTCAAGTCGATACGTGTGGGTGGACCCCGGTTGTGTACGGCTCCCTGGCTAATGGGATCTTCGAGCTGCTTACACTACTCTGGGCTTGGAAATAACTGTCCCCCCTCCATGGTGTGGAATCAGTCGGTTTGAAATGCACGGTGGCGTGACTGAAAACTGACTGTGGAGGGCAACTGTAAGGAGGGGCACCTGCATCCAACCAGCGGGCCGCTGGAGGAGCTTGAAAAGTGTCTTGGAGTACGAAGTCAGAGACTGTACCACTAGGGGCAGCTCAGCTCCTAGCGTGTGTCCCTGGGTTTCTCAGAGGGAGCCCTCTTCTATGTCAGATGTTGTGCTGTGCGTTTCAGCTGCACTTACTTGATCTGACTCTACTCTTAGCTGGGCAGCTTGAAGCTGTCTGCGCAGGGTTTCATTTTCCTCCTGCATCCGGGCATTATCTTCCTGTGCCTGGACTTTCTCAGCTTGGGTGCACCTAATTTCTTGGTGCAGGCAGAGATTTTCATTCTGCACCGCTTGGTAGCTGCTCTGCAGCTGTGCAAGCTGGGCCTGGTGCTGTGCGGTTTGCAGTTGGGTTCTGCGGTGATGAAGAAGGAACATTTGGCCTACTAGGTCCAGGATTGTGCTCTTTGGCTTCCCGACCGGGTTGTTAACATAATCAACTAGTTCCTGCAATGCTTCATCACAATGACTAATATTGTAGCCGTTAAGGTTATCTCTCTCCTCTACGGAGAGACGGAGGACAGCAGCGACTACATCTTGCAGTGCTGGGTCGACTAACCTCTGTGGAGCTTCAGCTCCAGTCACGCGGGGTGATTGGTGACTCATTTTATTGGGGCAGTAAAAATTCTTGCGACACAGTGGCTCTGATAACTTGTTGTTTTACAGTTGCTATAATGCTGACACGAATGCACAGGTGAGAGGCTTCGACCTGTGGCTTACGGGCTACTGTTATGTAATGTGCAAATTTCACTGCGTTCTCTCTTTGGTGGACGTCAATGAAGTGACTTGGCACCTCTCTGTAATATCTAGATGAAAGCGTTAGGAGTTAAAAAAAATAACAACAGCAGGTTTTAAGCAGACTATCGTAAACTTACCAACCCCTAATTCACTCTTAAGAGCACTTTCACACCACACTGGCTTATGTTTGGCAAGTTGTGAGAAGTAAAAGGTCAAACAGAACCAAATTTTGAAGTAATGATTCAAGTTATTACTTTGGATTCTTATGCATACACACTGTGACAGAACTGGCATGTAGGATGCCTCACACAGGGCACTAATTATTTTGTAGGGCTTTACTGGTTGTTTAGATCAGTGTTACTATCAGAAATAATTAATAATTATTTCTTTAGTTATTAATTAATATTTAAATTAATTAATTGAATCTAACTCATTAAAACCTCAAATGGGGCTCCAGTAAATGTAGTGCGCTACGTTTAGGAGCGGGTTTGGTTATTAGCAATAATTAATAATTATCAAAGATAATTATTAATTATTAAAATCAATAGAACATTGATGAGAATCAATGTTAGTTTTTTACTTGAATTGCATGAGGATGCAGAATGTGTGTTCATCCGTCCTTTAACTCCGACCCGGTTCCTCGAGGCTCAGGTGATGACAGGAGGCCGTTTCCTCGTTCTGTCTGCGGGCGGTACGGCTGCTGATTCTCGGCGGGCTGGCAGAGAAATCAGAAATGTCGACTTGATTGAAGATGGAAGAGAAATCTTTAATCTCTTCACTTCTGCAGGCAAACGGATGAAGATGCGGATTGCTCAGCAGTCTCCTTCGGATTCGTTAGAGTGTTCAGTTGAACACAGAGTAATCTCAACTCGTCCAGCGAGATGGAGATTGTATGGCCACAGTTTCAAGTCGGACGTTACTTCCTTGTGCCACGAGGTTGCACCTGAGAGCAGCGATGAGCTGCGTCTATACACTGCAAACAAAGAAGCAAATCCCAGAAGCATTTCAGAAGTATTTCTACTCCTGATGATGTCATGGTTTGAGGGACATTCTGTTGTGTGCCTCATCCAATCGGAGTTGGGAGATCGATCCTTTAGTGAGCAAGGCTTCATGGGATTTGTAGTCTGTTTTGGACTCACTTTGTTTGATTTTGGCACGATTTTTATCAGTAAGATTTACGACTTGGTATGTGGGGGCTTGAGTTAGGTTTTTACGACTGTGTTAGGCCTGCCTTTGTCTTCTATCTGAATACATGAGGCCCAACACTAGGCAGTTACCAAGGTGATACTTAACAAGGCTCCTTGGCATCCTGAGTGAAATAAGTCAACCCGGAAGTCTCTACGATGTTCTATTGCAGAGATATATGATTTGTTACTTGGTTGCTAGGGTAACCCCATCTGGTTGCTAGGCAGTTACCAAGGTGATACTTAAAATGGCTCCTTGCTATCCTGAGTGAAATAATTCAACCTGGTAGTCTCTACGATTTTCTGGTTCAAAAATATGTGATTTTTACTTGGTTGCTAGGATAACCCCTCTGGTTGCTAGGCAGTTCCCAGGGTGATACTTAACAAGGCTCCTTGTCATCCTGAGTGAAATAAGTCAACCCGGAAATCTCTACAATGTTCTGTTGCAGAGATATGTGATTTGTTACTTGGTTGCTAGGGTAACCCCATATGGCTGCTAGGCAGTTACCAAGGTGATACGTAACAAGGCTCCTTGCTATTCTGAGTGAAATAAGTCAACCCTGAAGTCTCTACGATGTTCTGTTGCAGAGATGTGATTTGTTACTTGGTTTCCAGGGTAACCCCATCTAGTTGATAGGCAGTTACCAAGGTGATGCTTTCCATGGCTACTTGCCATCCTGAGTGAAATAAGTCAACCCGGAAGTCTCTACGATGTTCTGTTGCAGAGATATGTGATTTGTTACTTGGTTGCTAGAGTAACCCCATCTGGTTGCTAGGCAGTTACCAGGCTGTTATTTATCAGTTGTTGCTAGGGTGTGGCTAGCCAGTGACCAGAGAGATTCTTATTGGCTGATTACTAATCTGATTGAAAAGAGCCAATCCCCAAGTTTCTACAACATTATTTTCTGAAGATATCTTTCTGAGCCATTTTGAATGGAAGTCTATGGGGGCAGTTGCTAGGGTGCCGTAAATGGTTGCAAGGGCATGGCTACACCATATCCAAGATGATCCTTAAAGACTGATTGGTAGTCCATTTGAAATGAGCCTGCCCCCATGTCTCTATGTCATTCTGATTGGGAGATATGATTTGACAACTTTCTTGCATTGACTGCCATAGTAGGGGAAAAACATTTTCATGGGTGAGACCCATGCCATAGTATGTCTATGGAATGTTTTTGGGACGGTTTTTTTGCCCCCCAGGGGTGCACTGTACCCCCAATCCCTTAGAAAAGTCATAGCACAGGTGTCGTCAATAGGCCGGTCGATTTGACACCTAATTCATGGGTCTACTACAAACAGTGTGGGACGAGTTAGGTGCCGAAGTTTTGTATGGAATAAGAATAATAATAACTAGATTGAAAAGTTTGTGGACAAACTTTAGGTTGGCTTGAGTTACTCTCAAAATTACTCTTGAGGTGAGTTACTCTTGAGGTGCTTCTCAAAAGGCTTCTTACTACCCTGAGTCCAATGAATGAAACCGGAAGTGTCTACAATGTTCTGGTGCAGAGATAGGTTATTTGTTACTTGGTTGCTAGGGTAACCCCATCTGGTTGCTAGGCAGTTATCAAGGTGATACTCAAAAGGCACCTTGACTGAGTCAAATGAAAGAAACCCGAAGTCTCTACGATGTTCTGGTGCAGAGATATGTGATTTGATACTTGGTTGCTAGGGTAACCCCATCTGTTTGCTATGCAGTTACCAGGGTGATACTTATCAAGCCTCCTTTCCATCCTGAGAAAAATTAGTCAACCTGGAAGTCTCTTTGATGTTCTGGTGCAGATATATGTGATTTGTTCTTGGTTGCTAGGGTAACCCCATCTGGTTGCTAGGCAGTTACCAGAGTGATACTTAATGAGGCTCCTTGCTATCCTGAGTGAAATATGTCAACCCGGAAGTCTCTACGATTTTCTGGTGCAGAGATATGTGATTTGTTACTTGGTTACTAGGGTAACCCCATGTGTTTGCTAGTGTGGTTGCTAGGCAGTTACCAGAGTGATACTTAATGAGGCTCCTTGCTATCCTGAGTGAAATAAGTCAACTCGGAATTCTCTACAATTTTCTGTTGCAAAGATATGTGTTTTGTTACTTGGTTGCTAGGGTAACCCCAAAGTTCAAAGTTGATAGATTATTAGACCATTCATTCTATCACATAGATAGATAGATAGATAGATAGATGTGTTTTTCTACTTGGTTTCTAGGGTGAGCTAATTTGGTTGCTAGGCAGTTACCAGGGTGATACTCAAAAGGCTCCTTGCTACCCTGAGTCCAATGAACGAAACCAGAAGTCTCTATTATGTTCTGGTGCAGAGATATGTGATTTGTTTCTTGGTTGCTAGTGTAACTCCATATGGTTGCTAGGCAGTTACCAGAGTGATACTTAATGAGGCTCCTTGCTATCCTGAGTGAAATAAGTCAACCCGGAAGTTTCTACGATGTTCTGGTGCAGAGATATGTGATTTGATACTTGGTTGCTAGGGTAACCCCATGTGTTTGCTAGTGTGGTTGCTAGGCAGTTACCAGAGTGATACTTAATGAGGCTCCTTGCTATCCTGAGTGAAATAAGTCAACTCGGAAGTCTCTACAATTTTCTGGTGCAGAGATATGTGTTTTGTTACTTGGTAGCTAGGGTAAGCCCATGTGGTTGCTAGGCATTTACCAAGGTGATACTTAACATGGCTCCTTGCTATCCTGAGTGAAATAAGTCAACCCGGAAGTCTCTACGACATTCTGATCCTGAGATACCCATCTTAGTGGTTTTGAATGGAAGTCAATGGTGTTTGGTTGCTAGGGTGCTCTACATGGTTGCTAGGGTGTGGATAAGTAGTTTTCATGATGATACTTGAAGACTGATTGCTCACCCAATTCAATCAAGCCAAATCTCATGTCTGTAGGGCATTGTGATCTGACGATATCACACTCAGCCTTTTTGAAAGGAAGTCAAAGGGGTTTGGTTGCTAGGGTGATCTAAATGTTTGCTAGGGCATGGCTAAGTAATTTCCATGATGATACTTGATGACTGATTGCTCACCCAATTCAAACAAGCTAACTCTCATGTCTGTAGGACATTCTGATCAGGAGATATCCATCTAAGCCCTTTTGAATGGCAGTCAATTGGTTTTGGTTGCTAGGGTGCACTAAATGGTTGCTAGGTTGTATGCAGTTGATAGGGTGTTAAAGTGATAGAGTGAAAGAAAGAATAAAAAGAGTGTTGTAAAGATATAAAAAGAAAGTGATGGAGTGATAGATAGAAAGTATGAGTGGTGGAGTTATAGGATGTAGCTCCTCTAAAGGAGTTATTATAGGAAAAAGTTTTCATACCTTGAATGGAAGTCAAAGAGACATGAGGCCTATTCGGAAGTCCGATACTGGAATACCATAATTCCGATCAGCACACTATTCGGAATTAGTCTGAAGGTCTGTGCCGAGTTTGGTGCATGTAGCATAAAAGCTCTAGGAGGAGTTAGAATCAGAAATGTTAGTCTCAGAATAATAATAATAATAATAATAATAATAATAATAATAATACGTTTAAATAGGATTTCAGAATGTTGGCTTTCTCAAGCCAACCTAATAATAATAATAAGTGTAAATATGATTTCAGAATGATGGCTTTCTCAAGCCAACCTAATTAGTATATGAGATTACAATAGTGATGCTTTGCTTGCAAGCACCAATAATAATAAGTATGTGAGATTACAATAGTGATGCTTTGCTCCGCAAGCACCACTAACTAGATAAGTACATTTCCTGAAGAAAATGTGAGTGGTGCTTGCCGTGGCAAAATTGACAGAAGGATGTTCTGGTGCAGAGATATGTGATTTGTTACTTGGTTGCTAGGGTAACCCCATCTGGTTGCTAGGCAGTTACCAGGGTGATAATTAACAAGGCTCCTTGCTATCCTGAGTCAAATGAATGAAACCGGAAGTCTCTATGATGTTCTGGTGCAGAGATATGTTATTTGTTACTTGGTTGCTAGGGTAACCCCATCTGGTTGCTAGGCATTTAGCAAGGTGATACTCAAAAGGCTCCTTGCTACCCAGAGTCAAATGAATGAAACCGGAAGTGTCTACGATGTTCTGGTGCAGAGATATATCTTTTGTTACTTGGTTGCTAGGGTGAGCTCACTTGGTTGCTAGGCAGTTTCCAGAGTGATACTAACAAGGCTGCTTGCTACCCTGAGTCAAATGAATGAGACCAGAAGTCTCTATGATGTTCTGGTGCAGAGATATGTGATTTGTTACTTGGTTGCTAGGGTAACCCCATCTGGTTGCTAGGCAGTTACCAAGGTGATACTCAAAAGGCTCCTTGCTACCCTGAGTCAAATGAAAGAAACCAAATGTCTCTGTGATGTTCTGGTGAAGAGATATGTGATTTGTTACTTGGCTGCTAGTGTAACCCCATCTGGTTGCTAGGACTTACCAAGGTGTTCCATAAAAGGCTCTTTGCTACCCTGAGTCCAATTAATGAAACCGGAAGTGTCTACGATGTTCTGGTGCAGAGATATATGTTTTGTTACATGGTTGCTATGTTGAGCTCACTTGGTTGCTAGGCAGTTTCCAGAGCGATACTAACAAGGCTGCTTGCTATTCGGGATTAGTCTGAAGGTCTGTGCTGAGTTTGGTACATGTAGCTTAAAAGCTCTAGGAGGAGTTACAGTCAGAAATTTTAGTTTCAGAAACGGAATAATAATAATACTTTAAATAGAATTTCAGTATGCTGGCTTTCTCAAGCCAACATAATAAGTTTAAATAGAATTTCAGTATGTTGGCTTTCTCAAGCCAACATAATAAGTTTAAATAGAATTTCAGTATGTTGGCTTTCTCAAGCCAACATAATAAGTTTAAATAGAATTTCAGTATGCTGGCTTTCTCAAGCCAACATAATAAGTTTAAATAGAATTTCAGTATGTTGGCTTTCTCAAGCCAACATAATAAGTTTAAATAGAATTTCAGTATGTTGGCTTTCTCAAGCCAACATAATAATAATAATAATAATAATAATAAGTTTAAATAGTATATCAGAAGGTTGGCTCTTTAAAGCCCACCTAACTACTGCATATCTTAGTTATAACTATACATAATTATTAAGTATTGTTTTATTTGTGAACCATATTGTGCTTTGTACGCTTTGTTTTGTTGTGAAATGTTTTCCCACTAAGAAACATACATTTAAATGATCTGATACTGTATATCACAAGAGAAAAAACACAACTGTCAAAAATGACATTTGATATAATTACAGGACCATTCGGTTAACTTGGCCAGCATCTGCGAAGTGCATCAAAATCTAGCACATGTGCAGTCAATATTTTTCCAGTTTAAAAGCGTAAGTTGTATTTAAATGTGTAAATATGTTAAATATGCTTTGCAGTGTGCAGATTATGACTTGCCCTGTTCACAGACAGTAATATCACAGTAACAAGTAAAATGTCCTGCTTCCTTTCTGAGGATGATTGGTTGAAAAAAATATCCGATCCTGGCCAATACAAATGTTCTGATTGGTTTATTAGCTGAGTCAGACTGTCTTGCCTGTACCTTCAGGTCAGTGTGCTCCCAAGTTTCAATGTTAGCCAAATGGTCGCAAATTCCATCATTACCAACATAATTCAACGATATAGAGTTTCCCCAAAACCGTAGTTCCAATGGACATTCGCAAACAGCATCACAAAGTTGTGTGGCTGGAACTACAGCTCACCACCTGTGGTTAGAAGCATAGTTCCTTGTTAGTTTGCTGTGTGGACATCATTTGACTTCGCCGAGGCTTCTATATCTTTTATTCCATATGCATTATATCTTTCATTCTGTCAAGACTTTGACCATGTTTAAATGCCCTTAAGAAAACCGCTTATTCCAGGGTTTTGCAGAAAGCGGCGTTCTGAAATGTCCGGATTAAAGGCTGTTAAGAGAAAGCGCTTTAACACACACGACTTCTGTCAAAGAACATGACTTATGTGTCCATGTCAACACATCAGTGGTGCTCTTAGTGTGCTTTCACACTTGGTTCAATTGCTTGGACCGAACCTGGGTTCATTTCCTCCCCCCTCCCCCTGGTCTCAGTCCACATCATATTATTTGGGTCCCAACCACGCTCTGATTATGTCATCAACGTGAGTACAAGCAACATCTTTTTACCACTGTAACTAGGTAACTCAAGAAGATGTCTGCTTCACCATGTTAAGTGAAGTATTAAAGTTTGTGTGTGGATTTACCACCAAAAATTTCCATGCACAGAATGACACTTGTGTTTGTCTCACCGGATGCATTGAATGTGCAATGATGTGAATAATGTTAGCGTTTGTCTGCTGCGAGCCCACGGATGCGTTGCAAGAGATGTGAAGAACGTGAGTTACTCTCTGAAGGGGATTTATTTGGAGACAATCAGGTATGAGAAATGTATTATACCATAATAATTGCAATCAGGAGCCTGCAAAGACGAAAATTATACGTCATCACAAGCAGTTCACTTCTGTTATTTGGTACAATTGCGTTCATACCAGCAGTGAACCGTATCAGAGTTCACATGAACCGTAACCCGGACCACCTTTTCAAGACTAGGAAGCCATTTCTGGGTGCACACTCAAGTTCACAAAACAGCGTTCACATCACCCAAAAAAAAAGCACCCCTGTACGCTTAAAGGGAGAATCTCTGTATGATTTTTAAAGTTTAGAGTTCACTCAACGCTGCAGCAGCATCACCTCAGTATTTTGAATTTTTAAAAGCCAGCTCGTTGTTCTAGCAGCCTTTGACATGTTATCACTCATTTTAGGTGAGCATACGCAAAATCCTCAGAAAAATCATTGGACATATGGTGTATACGCTAGACTACACTACTGTTTGTGTGTGTGCATGTGTGTGTGAGGTCAGCAGGTGGATGTCCCAAATGGAGTCTCTTACACATTCTTCCCATCAGCTTCTCTACTCTAATAACTACAATTTTATGCAGTTTGTAATTGTAATTACATATGCAGTTCACTTCACACAATGAGACAAAATGCAAGACATGCATCAAGCATGTGTTACATGCTGCTGCACAAACAGACATAAATAATCCCATTGTAGCAGATCTAGGCATGTGCAAGTGGGGGTGAAGGTGGTTTTCAGAGAAAAAATAAAAACTTGCAGCCTGCTGCAGAGAAAACAGCTTAATGGCAAACTGAGCCATTTAAATAAAAGACAAGGAGAGAGATGCAAGATAATTGGCTACCCGATAACAAGTCGTAGAACTAATCAGCTAACGCCATGCAAGACGATTGGCTTAACAGGTCACATGTGAGCTAGCCAGTTTGCTAACAGATAACAAACAAATCAAAGAACCTATAAGCTTTTGCCATATAGAGTTGCATGGCTGAACTTTGGTCATTTCAATTATGGTTTTTGTAGTAAAACCATAACAGCAAGAATTTACCATGGTTTTAATATAGCAACAATATTAAGTTTAATATTGCTGATACTGATACAATATTAAGTAGTAATAATACAGGAACAAAATATGCTAATAAAAGTCAAACGTTCTACCAAAACAACATAGTTTTACTATATTCATAGAAAAATGAGAAGACTGTAACCTTTGTGTTTTTGTTCTTGTTTTGATTGATATTCTTCATTTAGTCATGTCCTTTATTTTGGAAGTTTAGTTCAGTGTTTTCTTGATCCTATTTCTTGTCATGTGATTTCCTGTTCCCCTCATGTGATCCTGTCTTTTATAGTCATGTGACCATCTTGTTTCATATGTTTGGTTCTTGATTTATTAGTCTTGTCTTTTCATTAGTTCATGTTTATTAGTCTAGTAATCCCATTATCAGTTCTGTCTATTCATTGTTTATCTTGTTAACCCTAGTCTGTGTATTTAAGCCCTCTTGTTTGCCATTGTCATTTATCAAGTATTGTGTTAATGGTTTGATTCTTGTTGTTTTGCTTTCATAGTCTTGTTTCTTGTTCATGGTTTTTGTTTAGTTTTGGATACTTTCATGTTTTTAGTTAATAAACTGCATTTGGGTTCTACATCTTCATCTCGTCATCGTCTTCATTCTTTTTCTGCTCGCCTGCCTACACGTTACAGAATACTTGACAGACAAAATGAACCCAGCAGTTAAACTTCTGCAGTTATGCCAGGGGAATCATCCCCTCGAGGACTTCGTGGCAGAGTTTTATGGACTGTGTCACTTGGTGGACTTTAATGGTATTGCTCTCAAAGACATTTTTCGTGTGGCTTAAATGAGCCAGTCTGCTCAAGGATGCCTGGAGGTGGAGTCAATTGGACTCTTTCAAAGTATATTGACTTTGCCCTGTTAATGAGTGGTTCGGCCTTTAATGTTGGAGTAGTGGATGAGGAACTCAGCACTCCTACACTGGCCACCACATCCAAATACACCACGTCAGAGCCAACGCCCGTGCCTTCCATAGTCAACGAGCCCACGTCTGCCACGGTCAACAAGCCAATGCCAATGCCTGCCATGGTCAACGAGCCAGCGCCTGAAGCCTCGGCCATCCCAAAGCCATCGCCTGAAGCCTCGGTCATCCTAGAGCCAGCACCTGCCATGCCAACCTGTGTTGTCCTTTTATTCTGTAAGTTTAGTTCAGTGTTTTCTTGTTCTTGTTTCTTGTCATGTGATTTCCAGTTCCCCTCATGTGATCCTGTCTTATAGTCATGTGACCATCTTGTTTCATAAATTTTGTTCTTATTGGTTCATGTTTATTAGTCTTGTTATCCCGTTATCAGTTCTATTCATTGGTTTTGTTATCAGTTCAGTCTTGTCATTGGTTGTTTTGTTATCTTGTTAATCCTAGTCTGTGTATTTAAGCCCTCTTGTTTGCCATTGTCGTTTGTCAAGTATTGTGTTAATGTAACATTGTTTGGTTTGGTTCTCGTTGTTTTGCTTTCATAGTCATTGTTCTTGTTCATGGTTTTTGTTTTGGATACTTTGTTAATAAACTGCATTTGAGTAATTAAAATAAACCAAGCCAGTAGTAAGGACTGTAAAGAGATGGACCAATGAAGCAGAGCAGGAACTACAAGCCTGCTTCGATTGCACGGATTGGAGTGTTTTTGAGGCTGCAGCCACAGACCTGGACGAGCTCACAGATACTGTTACATCATATATCAGTTTCTTTGAGGATATGTGCATTCCTACTAGGACTTATTTAAAGTTCAACAATGACAAACCGTGGTTTACAGCAGAGCTCAGGCAGCTTCGTCAGGCCAAAGAGGATGCTTACAGGGGTGGGGATAAAGTATTGTACAATCAGGCCAGGAACACACTGAACAAGGAAATCAGAGTGGCTAAAAGAAGATACTCTGAGAAGCTGAAAAACAAGTTTTCAGCTAACGACCCTGCATCAGTGTGGAGTGGCATGAAACAACTCACAAATTACAGGACTCCTACCCCCAACCCTGTGGTGGACCAACAACTGGCTGACGACCTGAATGTGTTCTACTGCAGATTTGAAAGGCCCAATCTCACACCCCACACCCACTCTGACCTTCACTTCACACAAACACCAACACCTCCTGCAACCCCCCTCCTCCCCCCTCCTGCTACTCAACCTGCACTTAAGATTTGTGAAGATGATGTGAGCCGCGTCTTTAGGAAACAATAGACGAGGAAAGCTTCAGGCCCAGATAGAATCTCACCAGCGTGTCTTCGATCCTGTGCTAACCAGCTGGCCCCCATCTTCACACAGATCTTCAATAGATCACTGGAGCAGTGTGAAGTCCCATGCTGCTTCCAATGCTCAATCATTATTCCTGTCCCAAAGAAACCAAAAATCACAGGACTTAATGACTACAGACCTGTCGCCCTGATGTCTGTGGTCATGAAATCATTTGAGAGACTGGTGTTGGCCCACCTGAAGATCATCACTGGACCCTTTCTAGATCCCCTTCAATTTGCATATTGAGCAAACAGGTCTGTGGATGATGCAGTCAACATGGGATTGCATCATATCCTGCAACATCTGGACAGACCAGGGACATATGCAAGGATCCTTTTTGTGGACTTCAGCTCAGCTTTCAACTCCATCATCCCAGCTATACTCCAGAATAAATTACACCAACTCTCTGTTCCCATGTCTATCTGTCAGTGGATTACCAGCTTTCTTTCGGACATGCAGCAGCTTGTGAGACAGGGGAAACTCACTTCCAGCACCTGTACAATCAGCACTGGTGCCCCCCAGGGATGTGTGCTCTCCCCACTACTCTTCTCCCTCTACACCAATGACTGCATCGCCAAGAACCCCTCTGTCAAGCTCCTGAAGTTTGCAGATGACACCACTGTCATCAGACTCATCCGAGATGACGAAGAGTCTGCATACAGAAGGGAGGTTGAACAGCTGGCTGTCTGGTGCAGTCAAAACAACCTTGAGCTGAACACGCTCAAAACGGTGGAGATGATTGTGAACACCCCAATACTGACCCCCCTCACCATTCTAAATAGCACTGTGGCAGCAGTGTAGTCATTCAGGTTCCTGGGCACTACCATCTCACAGGACCTGAAGTGGGAGACACACATTGACTCCATTGTGAAAAAGGTCCAGCAGAAGTTGTACTTCCTTCGCTAGCTGAGGAAGTTCAACCTGCCACAGGCGCTGCTGATACAGTTCTACTCAGCGGTCATGGAGTCTGTCCTCTGCACTTCAATAACTGTCTGGTTTGGTTCAGCTACGAAATCAGACATCAGAAGACTACAACTCGGACTGCTAAGAGGATTATTGGTTGCCCCCTCAAAATCAAATCAAATCACTTTTATTGTCACACAACCATATACACAAGTGCAATAGTATGTGAAATTCTTGGGTGCAGTTCCAAGCAACATAGTAGTCGTGACAGTGATGGGACATACCTGCATACCAATTTACAATAAACATCAGATTTACAACACAATTTAAAATCTAATATACACATAACACAATATACAAATAATAACATACAATGTACAGTATACAATACACACAATATAGAATACACATTATACAATAAAAAGTATATATAGTATATATAAAATGTACAGTAGGTTGTATTGTACTGTATTGACATTCAGGCTGTCGGTTGATAGTAAGTTGCCAGTGTGTTGTTAAGAGAGAATATAATATAATAATAATATAATTTATGACAGTCCGGTGTGAGATATAAGAGTAAGAGTAATAAAGTGCTGTGCTGATGTATTTTGATCGTGGGAGATCAAGAGTTCAAAAGTCTGACTGCTTGGGGGAAGAAGCTATCATGAAGTCGGCTGGTGCGGGTCCTAATGCTGCGATACCGCCTGCCTGATGGTAGCAGCGAGAACAGCCCATTGCCTGGGTGGCTGGAGTCTCTGATGATCCTCCGAGCTTTTTTCACACACTGCCTGGTATATATGTCCTGGAGGGAGGGAAGCTCACCTCCGATGATGTGTCTGGCAGTTCGCACCACCCTTTGCAGTGCTTTGCGGTTGTGGGTGGTACTATTGCCGTACCAGGTGGAGATGCAGCCAGTCAGGATGCTCTCTACAGTGCAGGTGTAGAACCGTGTGAGGATGTGGCGGTTCATTCCAAACTTCCTCAGCCGTCTCAGGAAGAAGAGACGCTGATGAGCCTTCTTCACAACGGCTTCAGTGTGGATGGACCATGTGAGTTCCTCAGTGATGTGGACACCCAGGAACTTAAAGTTGCTGACCCTCTCCACTGGTGCTCCATTGATGGTGATGGGACTGTGTTCTCTATCTCTTCTCCTGAAGTCCACCACAAGCTCCTTTGTCTTACTGACATTGAGGGAGAGGTTGTGCTCCTGACACCAGTGTGTCAGAGTGTGCACCTCCTCTCTGTAGGCTTTCATCATTGTCAGTGTTCAGACCAACCACCGTCGTATCATCAGCAAACTTAATGATGGCACTGGAGCTGTGTGTTTCCACACAGTCATGTGTGTACAGGGAATACAGGAGTGGGCTGAGAACACAGCCCTGTGGGGCTCCAGTGTTGAGGGTCAGTGATGAGGAGATGTTGCTGCCTATTCTAACCACCTGGCATCTGCTTGACAGAAAGTCCAGGATCCAGCTGCACAGCGTTTAAGCCCAGAGCCTGGAGTTTCTCATCAAGCTTGGAGGGCACTATGGTGTTGAATGCTGAGCTGTAGTCTACAATCAACATTCTCACATTAGTGTTCTTTTTTTCCAGGTGGGAGAGAGCAGTGTGTATTGTAGATGCAATGGCATCATCAGTGGAGCGGTTGTTGCGGTAAGCGAACTGCAATGGGTCTAGTGATGGAGGCAGCACAGAGCAGATGTAATCTCTGATTAGTCTCTCTAAGCATTTGCTGATGATGGGGGTCAAAGCAACAGGACGCCAGTCATTTAAGCAAGTGATTTTGGATTGCTTTGAAACAAGCACAATGGTGGACGTTTTAAAGCATGTGGGGACTACAGACAAAGAGAGGGAAAGGTTGAAAATGTCCTTAAAAACACCCGCCAGTTGGTTCGCGCACGCTCTGATGACATGGCCCGGAATGCCGTCTGGACCTGCGGCTTTGCGGATATTCACCCGTCGGAAGGATCGGGTTACATCCGCTACAGAGACGGAGAGTGAACTAACCTCTGTAGCTTCGGCTGCGAGAGCTCTCTCCGCGAGGGCGGTGTTATTTCCCTCGAAACGTGCCCCCCTTCAAGAACTATACACATCCAGAGTGAGGAAAAAGGCTGAAAAATCACTCTGGACACCACTCACCCTGCCCACTACCTTTTTGAACTGTTGCCTTCTGGCCGACGCTTCAGAGCTCTGAGCAACAGAACCGTCAGGCACAGGAACAGTTTTTTTCCCTCAGGCTATCCATCTCATGAACAGTTAAATTGCCCCATTGAGCAATAACTATGTGCAATACACAGTTTAGTCTTTCTTATATTTATCCAACACATCCAACCTCTTCTGCCATTTCATTCCTCTGGGAAAAAAACAATCAAAAACAAACAAACAAAAAAAAACAAAACATTTGCACTGTACATAACAGGTTTGTATTTGCACTGTACATAACAGATAGCAGATTTGTATTAGATTGCATATGTATGTGTGTATGTATGTATGTGTGTGTCTGTGTGTATATGTACGTATGTGTATAACTATTTTTTATTTTTTATTATTATCTATGTCTTGCTGCTGTTTTTGTATTGTTTTTGTATTGTTGTACACTGGAAGCTCCTGTCACCAAGACAAATTCCTTGTATGTGCATACATGGCAATGAAGCTGATTCTGATTCTGATTCATCATTCTTGTCCTGCTCGCCTGCCTACACGTTACAAATCAACCAAATTAGGTCTTCATTAGGTCAAACAAATGAATCATATTTGGTTGATCATCACTTTTTTCTTTTTTTTTTCTAGATGTGCGTATACGACTACTTAACTTTAGTTTTACTATAACACAATGGTTAAAGCTGCACTATGCAAGATTTTATTTTGGTTACAATTAACAAAAGTTCATTTGAGTGAGTACATAAAAAATTAAAAAAAATCCATGTTCAAAACCATGTCCTTGTCTTACCCCAATTCACTATGGTAAGCCTACAATAATGGTTTGTATTTTGAGCTGTCTGATCGATTTGTTGTGAAATCACAGGCATGTGTCATTCGTTCTTGCATGTTTATGTCATATCCATAAGCTGAGAAAGAAGGTCCGGCTGTGTCATGGGATGTGAGGGCGACAGCTGTTCAGTCAGTCCAGTCGCGGTTTCAGGAGTCAGGACAGCAGCGGAGTGAAATCACTCTCCTAATGGATTTAACTTTTCTTACTGTTTTGTAAAGTTGTTTCTGCTACAATGCTTGGATATGTTTTGGTTGTTGAAGCTTACCTATATTGTTTGTCAAGCTTTAATGAATTGAACATTACTCATGTGTACTGATCGCTCACACTTACGTGTTTGTGTCACTCCGCTAATGTTTGTGGTGTTCTTAATGAAAGTGCAAGATCAGCACAGATGTCTAAATGCAGCTAGATGTATTTCTTCTCATTTATCCCAGTGACATTAAAGATTTAAGCAGGCATGTGGCGACAAAAGACAATTTTTATGTGTTATGAGCCAGTTGAGTAGACGTCCGTTGAGTCTGTGATATCAGTCAGTGAGTGGGGTTCTTTGAAGTCATCAGCATTGTCTCTCACTCCATGATTGCTCGGATTACTACTACATGACAGCTGGGAATTAGAGTTAAACTAACAGCTTCAGCATTGAGGCATTGAGAAATCACATACTCAGGACGCTTACCCTTATAGCAGAGTTTTGAGGTTGAGAGGACATGTAAACATTCAGCATGGCAAAGGAGAGTATGGTTTCTATAGTGAAGGCCTGCAGCCTCGTGCCTATCAGCTGTGCTGATAGAGAGCCATACAGCACTCTTGCTCATGTAATGTTGCTGTAATATATACTGTATGTAATCATAAGTAATTTTATTGTCATTTGCACTGATCACACATCGTATCAACTGAGCATTGAAATTTCTGAGGTAGGCTCTGTTAAATACTAAAAGTGCAAAACAACAACGTCATGACAATAACAAATACAAAGTGCACTACAACAACTCAACAATAATATACTCTGCAACATAGTGTGTAGGCTGTCTTTCTTGGCTCAGTACCTGATGTCTGTTGATGGACCATTATGAAATTGTCTTAAGGACAGGTGAAAGTACATGTTAAGTATTAAATAGTCTTATGGCCTGGGCATAGAAACTGTTTTTCAGTCTGTTAGTCCGAGTTTGAATGCTCCGAAAGCACCTGCCAGATGGCAGGGCCTGGAACACATTATTTGCAGGGCAAGTGTACTCTTTGATAATCTTATGAGCCTTCCTAAGACACCGTTCCTTATAGATGTTCTGGAGGGCAGGGAGTTTGGTGTTTATAATGAGTTCTGCTGATCTCACCACTCTCTGTAGTTTCCTACGGTCACAAGCATAACGGCTGACATACCAGTCTGTAATACAACCACATACAAAGAATACTCTCTATGGTGCATCGGTAGAAAACAATATCTGCAGTATAGCACTGCTAAGTTCTCAAATTGGCTAGAGTAGTATAGCTAGCATAGAATACATTTTTTTTTTTTATATTGTTAAATATTAAGTAAGTAGTGTGGATTGGTTAAAGAAATTAGAGGTCAGCTGGTAGTGGATTTTGCCATTACGATAACTTAGGTGATGGAAAAGGCAGATACCCGCTTAATTGGCCGGTAGTTTTTTAAATCGATTCATAGAATGTTAAACATTTTCTTAGTTGGCACAGACATAGAGGCCAAAGTCCAAAATAAATAAAATCCCAGATGTAGTTTATTTTTCAACCAAAATTCCAATAATAATCCGAAGGAAAAAAAAAAGAAAATTGGGTGCATACTGTGGGACTTTTAACACTAAACAAACCTGAAACACACCAATGACTATTATTTTGAAATTACAGAGACTTGGCTCCATTACAATGCTCTATAGTTAATATTTACCAAATTAAGCTTTTATAGCCTATATATTATTATTATTATTCAAAATATGAAGTTGGAGACATAATGTATGTGCTGATGAGGGATGTTTCTAAATAGTCATGTATTTCTTTGTATGCCCTCGCTTCAATAATGAAAAAATAACCCCGTAATTTTCAGAGGAACAAAGAGGAATAAAAAAATCAGCATCAGCAGCTATAAACCTAGATTTTTGCAGATTACCGACAGTTCCAAAAAGCAACTATGGACACAGATTAAATGGTAAAACCAATATATCGGCCTACCTCTAAAAGGAATAGTTCACCCAAAAATTAATATTTACTCACACTCATGCCATTCCAGATGTAAATGACTTTCTTTCTTCCGCTGAACACAAATGAAGATGTTTAGAAGAATATCTCAGCTCTATAGGTCCTCACAATGCAAGTGAATAGGTACCAAAAGTTTGAAGCTCCAAAAAAACACATAAAGACAGCGTAAAAGTAATGCATATCCTCACAAGCGATGTGATAGGTGTGGGTGAGAAACAGATCAACATTTAACTTTCTCCACCCTGCCCAGTATGTGGCGATATGATGTAGAATGTGAATTGCCAAAAACAAAAGAAGAAGAAAGTGAAAGTGGAGATTGATAGTAAAAAATGACTATATATAAAAAAGTGTGTGTGTGTGTGTGTGTGTGTGTGTGTGGGAGGGGTGGGGGGGTTGTTCCTCAGAATTAGGTGCCAGGAAAAGGTTGTTGTTCTGTCTCCTACTGTACCGTACGTCCACCTTGACTTGTCAGGGGCTGCAAGACGTTTATGGATGTAAAATCTTCAGACGCGGTTGGGAGAGCTCCAGTGATAGAGGACTGTGAATGATGGTGTCAAATGCTGATCTATAGTTAAGCAGTGGTGAATTTAAGCATGGGCGACATGAGCAGTTGCCAGGCTGGCATCTTGTGGGGGGGCAACACCCCCCCCCCCACTTTGGGGGCGTGTTGAAGCGGGTTTCGCCCAGGGCGCCGTACAAGCTAGAACCGCTACTGAGTTAAATTTACATTCTTAGCCTATGTTCTCTCACCAAAGAGGCTTATATTATAGCACATAATTCATGTTGCCGGCAAATACTGTCATAACTGCCCTGTTTCTCTGAGTGTGTGTGAATGGAGATGTTGTCCTCAGTGAACCTGCTTTGAGGAATCCCAATTCCTGTAGACATTCAGACACATCACATAGCTTTCTTTGGGAAAAGTACCAGGTGATTACTATTGTCTGGGTATGGAGTTAACTGAAGGTGTCCATGGCACTGTCAGGTCACCGGTGTAGGGCTTTACTGGTTGTTTAGATCAGTGTTACTATCAGTTATTAATTAATATTTAAATTAATTAATTGAATCTAACTCATTAAAGCCTCACACGGGGCACCAATTATTATGTAGGGCTTTACTGGTTGTTTAGATCAGTGTTACTATCAGTTATTAATTAATATTTAAATTAATTAATTGAATCTAACTCATTAAAACCTCAAATGGGGCTCCAGTAAATGTAGTGCGCTACGTTTAGGAGCAGGTTTGGTTATTAGCAATAATTAATAATTATCAAAGATAATTATTAATTATTAAAATCAAAAGAACATTGATGAAAATCAATGTTAGCTTTTTTTAATCCTTTAAATCAACAATTATCCAAGATAATCGTTAATTGTTAACATCGATGAAACATTAATTAAAATTAACACTAGCTTATTGATCATTCAGATTCAACAATCATCAAAGATAATTATCAATTATCAAAAATCAATAGAATATTAATAAGGATTAACATTGACGGGCACCACCCTGGAATCAGGGACTAATAACCAGATAGTATAACAGTCTCAATATTAGATTGTTTTCTAAGGAAAATCGACATCCGAAGAATATCGATTTTCGGGAAAAAAAACAATGAATGAAGGCTTGAATCCGAGCACTGACATCCCGTCAGCATGACACAGGCGTATGCAAAACAAACCAAAACACTTCTCTTTGTAATATAAACAAAGTTTATTTATGCAGTAATATAAATTAATAATTAATACAATGCAGTCAATAAAACGTTCGACTTACATCTACAAACTAAACAGTGATATGATTAGATATGGTAATCAAAATAATCCTATAACACATGAGGGTGTGTGTGTGTATGTAAGAGTGAGTGTGTGTGTGTGTGTGTAAGGAGGGATGCGCACAAAATGGCGGACGTGGCTCTTGTGGAGAGTATGTCACGCGAGACTTCCGGCCAGGGTATATGGCCACGAATATGGGCGGAGAGAAACCAGTCAATGGCGTCTACCAGTTACCACGTGTATCCGCTTGTACGATAGCTTAGGGACAAAGCTGAGCTTTAGCACAAAGCTACCTACGAGCCAAAAATGTGTGCCAGAATGTTTGTGAGGGGTCGCGCATGTGTGTGTGTGGTTAGTACGAGAGAGAGAGAGAATAAAGTGATGGCCCTAAAGCCGATTTCGCGATCGTGGGAGAGAAAGCAGCTGTTAGTTTATCGCTCAGAGACGCGGTGGATGGCTCGTAAAAGTCCCGCGTTCTTTGACTCTTTAATGGATAAACTCAGTTTGCCGGTCTCACCCGCGATGGCGAAAACGCACAACAGTCCAATTTGGTTGGACCACAATACAGCAAAACAAATTCGTGATAATTAATACCCTGAATATTAATAATGAGCGGACATGGCGGTCTGTAAACTGTACAAGCAAAAACCTTGAAACACAAGAATAACACACTATAATATTCTATCTCTGCCCAGACGTAAACCTCTTACTTGAATCGCATGAGGATGCAGAATGTGTGTTCATCCGTCCTTTAACTCAGACTCGGTTCCTCGAGGCTCTGGTGATGATGGGAGGCTGTTTCCTCGCTCTGTCGGCAGGCATGGCTGCTGATTCTTGGTGGGCTGGCGGAGAAATCAGAAATGTTGTCTTGATTGAAGATGGAAGAGAAATCTTTAATCTCTTCACTTCTGCAGGCAAACGGATGAAGATGCGGATTGCTCGGCGGTCTCCTTCGGATCCGTTAGAGTGTTCGGTTGAACACAGAGTAATCTCAACTTGTCCAGTGAGATGGAGATTGTATGGCCACAGTTTCAAGTCGGACGTTACTTCCTTGTGCCACGAGGTTGCACCTGAGAGCAGCGATGAGCTACGTCTATCCAGGGCGAACAAAGTTGCTGGAAGCAAATCCCGGAAACATTTCAGAGGTATTTCTACTCCTGATGATGTCATGGTTTGAGAGACGTTCTGTTGTGTGCCTCATCCAATAGGAGTTGAGAGTTCGATCCTTTAGTGAGCAAGGCTTCATGGGATTTGTAGTCTGTTTTGGTCTCCCTTTGTTTGATTTTGGCACGATTTTTATCAGTAAGATGTACGACTTGGTATGTGGGGGCTTGAGTTAGGTTTTTACGACTGTGTTAGGCCTGCCTTTTTCTTCTATCTGAATACATGAGGCCCAACCCTGGTCTGATCTGGGAATTTTTTTTCTTCTACTCCTGCATTGTCTTTTTGCTTCATGTTCGACAGGTGCCACATGTCGGCTGCAATCTCGCTGCTGATTCGTTCCAGTCTGATCATCACAGCCATCTTGATTTCTCTCCCTACTTACAGTATTTCCCCTGTCTTTGCTGTCTTGTGCCAGATTGTCTTGTGCCTTAGCCTAGCACAGTCCAGCCACTTATTTCATTTAGATTTCCTTGTATTTCCTTAGTTTTGTTTAGTACACCGGTTTCTATGTCCTATCTCTTTGAACTCATCTCCTGCCTTAGTCCCTGTCGGTCTGTTTCACCGTATGCTGCCTGCCTGCCAGCCAGGTTACGAACCCTGCCAGTGTTTTTCAGCTTAAATACTTGCCTTGACCAATTTGAGTGTTTGTTGAGTGCCCTGTTGCCTTGCAGCCCGGTCTCCCCAGTGCCCCGGACTGATCTCTTCTCTGGCATTACTCCAGTTTCAGTGCACTGCTCTGGGCCTCATTTCCCAAAAGCACCGTAAGCCTAAGTAGATTGTAGTTTCCATCTTACGATTCATCTTAGTTTTGCGGCCCATTTCCCAAAAGCATTGTAACTGAAGTAGTACTTAAAATTCTCATAGATTAACAAGTGCTCTGGAGTACTCGTACAGTGTTAAGAACATCGTAATGACACAGACTTATGCAGACACCTGCAGGACAAACACAAAATTACACCTGATACAATTTAAACACCTATAGCTACGCTTTATGCTCATTTAATATAAGTATACTTACGTTTTATTTTATTTATTTTCTAACCGAAAAGTCTAATAATAAATAATAATAATAATAATAATAATAATAATAATAAATGCATAAAATGGAAAGTCAATATTGGATGAACAGATAAATTAATAAGTAAACAAATAAAAGTTATTTGTGGACTAGTTGGTAACAACAAAGTGGTGGGATGATTGTTGCAGAGAACTGTAAAAATTGCAATCAGAGAGAGAAGGAAAAAGTCAAAAACATGCTGCCATGCATGAAAACCGTCCATATAGAATATTGGCTCCACATCCTCGTCTCCTCTTCCTCTCTGACATCTAAGGGCGCTCTCCCCTGCACCACGTGTTGTGTAGTACTGCACATGTTGTGTAGCATTGCTGTTACCGTTATCAATTGGAGTAAAAAGCAGATCTCCCTTTGATTGGTGAATGTCCCTAAAGTGCAGCTTCCACGCATTTCCTTATTTTGCGCTCCGCAATAACACTGTGAACATCGTTATATTCAATTAATGCTTGTCATTAGCAGGACCATACACATGGTCTCCGTTGTCTTCACTGATCCTGGAAGCTTTAATCTCGACCCACAGAGCATTTTTTAAAAACAAAATATTAAAATGCACATCTGATGAACAAAGTAGTGACTGTGTAAAATAAATATATCGTTCTGCACAAAACAATTGCAAAACAAAATGCAATTATGTAGTGAATTAAGTTGTAGTAAAATATTTTAAATATTTTCAGCGAGGTAAATTACAAACGTTTTTAAAGTTACGCAACAAATATAATGAAGTTGCAATGATGAGTAGCACTTTACGGTCACATTTCAGCACTTCACGATTATGGACAGCGTCTCTCTTAAGTAGCACTTAAAGCGCGTCCTCACACGTTCATGTTAAGTACAGTTTTGGGAAACGCACGTAAAAAATAACGAATGTTCGTAAAATCGCTTGTAGAAAACGCTCTTAACGCTGAGATCGATCGTTATTGGGAAACGTAGCCCTGGTTTATTTCCAGTTATTTCCTTGTTTATTGACTTTGCTCAATAAAAGATCAGTGTTTGCTCTCACCTGTGCTTGAGCCCTTGCTGAATCCCTGACATTTACAGACCCTGATGGACATGTTGAGGTCTATAATTTGGGCTTGGTGCACATTAATCTCTAACATTTTCTCATGCCATTGTTAACAAAAACTCAACAACTCAGTGTGTCACAACTCTAAACTGACCATATATTTAAGATCCTATCACTTACCGGGCCCTATTTTAAGCATGAAAGTGCTAAGCGCAGCGCGATGCCTTAACTTATAAGTGCAAAGTCAATGGGCATGGCCATGAAGTATTGGTATTTTCATGCAAGCGTGCACTAAGTGTAGGCACAAGTGGGATTGGCGAAATTGTGCGTGCATGGTGCTAATAGTATCAATGGAGGTTCTTCTCCGGCACCGTCTCTGTCTTATTATACAGTCAAATTCCTGTTAGGCCCTAGCGATATAAACAAAGACAATACATTCATAAGAAGTTGCTAGTGTACATGGACTGGATGCAATGAATTGGAAGTAAATAAATATGGATTTACATTATTTTGTGCGTCCTTGTTAAATGGGACACGTTACTTTTATACGCATGGAAAATGTGGTTCAGAATATGGACGTAGGCTCTGTTAAATTACAGAGAATGTAAGTATTAATCTACTGACATACAAATCATGGGTACTATTAACAGTGATTGTATTGGCACGCACTTCACTTCTACCGATCAACAATGATTTTGAAAAATGTAATTAATTTATTGAAACAAAAAAATTAAAACAAAATATTTCTAAATTTAAATTAAATTTACATTTACATTTATTCATTTGGCAGACGCTTTATCCAAAGCAAATTACAAAAGAGGAAAATATAAGCAAATCATCTTAAGGAGACAGTGGTACGTAAAGTGCCATATTACGAAGTAATAGTAGTATTCAAAACATATTAAAATTCAACAATATTTTTTTTTTTTTTTTTTTAGTGACTGGTTAAGTGCTCATGGAAAAGATGTGTTTTTTGAAGACAGAAAGTAAGTCAGCTTCACGGATGGAGGTCATTTCACCAACGTGGTACGATGAAGCCGAAAGTCCGGGAATGTGTTTTGGTGCCTCTTTGTGTTGGTACAACAAGGCAACGTTCCTTAGCTTCTAGTGGGCGCGTAGCTCTGCAGAAATTATTTTAGGTATGCTAGAGCAGACCCAGTGACTGTTCTTTATGCCAGCATCAGAGCCTTGAATTTGATATGTGCATCAATCGGCAGCCAGTGAAGAGAGACAAGGAGTGGTGTAACATGCGCTCTCTTTGGTTCATTAAAGACCAGACGTGCTGCTGCATTCTGGATCATTTGCAGGGGTCTAATTGCACATGCAGGGAGGCCTGCAATGAGAGTGTTACAGTAGTCCAGTCTAATTATGACAAGTGACTGAACAAGAAGTTGTGTGGCATGTTCAGAGAGGAAGGGTCTTATCTTCCTGATATTGTAGAGTGTAAATCTACATGATCTTGCGGTCTTTGAGATGTGGTCTGTGAAATTTAGTATGTTATCGATGGTTATTTCTAGATTTCTGACCGTTTTGGAAGGCGTTACTGTAGTTGAACCCAGCTGCACGGTGATGTTGTGTTCAACAGCAGGGTTGGCTGGAAAGACAAGGAGTTCGGTCTTGGCTGGGTTAAGCTGCAAGTGGTGTTCCTTCCTCCAGGACGAGATGTCTGCCAAACAGGCAGAGATTCGAGCAGTCACTGTGGTGTCGTTAGGCTGGAAAGACAAGTAGAGCTGCATGTCATCGGCGTAACAGTGGTAAGAGAAACCATGTGCCTGAATGATGGGTCCCAGTGATGTTGTGTATATAGAGAAGAGAAGTGGCCCAAGCACTGAACCCTGAGGTACCCCAATAAGTAGCTGATGTGGCTTGGACACCTCATATCTCCAGGCTACCTTGAAGGACCTACCTGAGAGATAGGAATTAAACCAGTTAAGCACAGTTCCTGTGATGCCCAGTGATAAGAGGGTGGAGAGTAAGATCTGATGGTTGACTGTCAAAGGCTGCAGAAAGGTCCAGCAGAATCAGGATGGATGATCTGGATTCAGCTTTCACCTGTCTCAGTGACTCAGTGACAGACAGCAGGGTAGTCTCAGTGGAGTGTCCACTTTTGAAGCCTGACTGATTGTCATCCAGCAGCTTGTTCTGTGAGAGATAGGCAGAGATTTGATTGAAAACTGCCCTTTCAAGTATTTTTGCCATGAATGGGATGAGAGAGACTGGTATGTAGTGTTCTACTTGTGTGGGGTTAAGTGCAGGTTTTTTCAGCAGCGGGGTTACTCGAGCCTGCTTACATGTAGTGGGAAAAGTGCCTGCAAGTAGAGATGTGTTAATTATGTGTGTGAGTGCAGGTAGGATGGACGGAGAGATGGCCTGGAGAAGGTGAGAGGGAATGGGGTCAAGGGAACAGGTGGTGGGGTGGTTGTAGAGGAGAAGTTTAGAGACCTCAGTGTCAGTCAGAGGAGAGAACATAGAGACAAAAGAGTTGCATACAGGAGAAGGGTGTTTGACAGGGTGTGGTGCTGAGAATGTATTGCTGATGGTTGTATCCTTATTAGTAAAACATGTGGCGAAGACATCTGCTGTCAGTGATGTGTCAGGCGGTGGAAGGGGAGGACAGAGAAGTGTGTTGAATGTTCTAAACAAGCTGTGAGTGTCTGTGGTGCTATTTATATTGGGTTTCAAAGGAAATGAAAATATAATCAAAATAATGAAGTAGTCAAAAAAACATACCAAATCCAAACATTTTACTCTCTCCTTCCACTGGCCCCTTTTGCAGTTACTTAAACATAACAATAAAAATAAAAATAATAATTGAAAAAAATAAACCATGACCTCTAGAAAATGTCACACAAATCTCATACCTTTTTTATTTTTATTTTTTATCCCCTTTTTCTCCCAATTTGGAATGCCCAATTCCCACTACTTAGTAGGTCCTCGTGGTGGTGTGGTTACTCACTTCAATCCGGGTGGCAGAGGACACGTCTCAGTTGCCTCCGCTTCTGAGACCGTCAATCCACGTATCTTATCACGTGGCTCGTTGTGCATGACACTGTGGAGACACGCATGTGAAGGCTCATGCTACCCTCCGCGATCCACGCACAACTTACCACAAGCCCCATTGAGAGCGGAAACCACTAATCGCGATCACGAGGAGGTTACCCCCATGTGATTCTACCCTCCCTAGCAACTGGGCCAATTTGGTTGCTTAGGAGACCTGGCTGGAGTCACTCAGCACACCCTGGATTCGAACTCGCAACTCCAGGGGTGGTAGTCAGCGTAAATATTCGCTGAGCTACCCTGGCCCCTATATTTTTATTTTTTAACAAACGGCTTCAACAACGATCGTCAAGGACATTATTTGATGTTCTGTACTTTCAGAATTTGGATATGAACTTTATTACCACCTGCTGGTGGAATCTCCAAACTGCAACTGCAGGAACTGAATTTGGACTTTGCTCTAAGGAAATAGCAAATTGCCCTCTGCCACTTCATTAACATACAATACACCCACAGTTCACATACAGTAGCACAAACACTCCCACCCATGCCCATTTGTGCTGGCACGAAAATCGTGCTTAGAATTAGTGATCTCATGAAAATTGAATAAGACGTTGCACGCGGCCGTAGCATGTTGCACGTGGCCGTAGCGTGTTGCGCTGCGCTTTCCGCACTCATGAAAATAGAGCCCACCGTGTTATTATTTATTTATACATAGATGAATATGAGCATAAAATGTTTTTAAGGACTAAAAAACTTTTTTAAATTTCAGTGAGAAAACTTTCCCAGATAAATATAGATTGAAATGTAATTTATTTTTCTCAAATGATCTGGACTGTTGAGTTAGTTGCTTACTGAGCATGTGGACAGCATGTGCTTTTCAGAGTCTAGTTGCAATTTATGCATTATTAAGAGGCTAAAGGTGTTTAGCTGCCTGCATACCTTCTGCTGTAGGTCTCTCTCTTTCATTAGACAGAGGTGACTGTAGTTCCTCTCGTAACCTTTCAAAGATGTGCTATGAGCTCCTGGACATATTTAACGTGACCCTGTCTTCAGCTCTTTACAGCTCTTTTTGAGAATTCATCCTGGATCATTGGTTCCTTTTTTTGCATCTTTTTATTGGGTTAACAAAAGGTACCTATCTATCTACCTATCTATCTATCTATCTATCTATCTATCTTAATAAGACAAGGAACTCTTGCTGTTTAGCATGTCATTTAATGTTATAAAGTGTGGTATTGTTTTAGTTGTATTGAGGTTTAATGGACAGAAGACTAAAAATGCAGATCTGGCCAATGATGTCAGTGAGTATATACATTATGCGTCAGTCCTCTTGTCTGTATTAAGGGAAAGTACTATTCAGGTAATTTGTGTGTTTTATATGTGTATTGTACTATAGAGGAAGAGTCTCTTTAAACAGTAACCTGACCTCACTGTGAGTAATCTAACCTCACTATGCCATCTGTCTGTGGATGTCATGAGGAAACACTTCAGTGTACTGTACATTTTGACATTATGGCAGCAGGTGTTACTCAATAGAACAGAATACTCCTGGAAAATTTAATGGAAATGGCTCTTTACATTGAATAAACATTTACCGGTCATTTGTGTTTTTTATGAAGACCTTTTGATCCAGAGGCTTACACTTAAATGTTTGAAATCAGACAAATATAAATTGTGCCTATGTATTCATTTCTTTACAACACAAATGTAATTAAGAAACAACTACATTCAAATGTATGAGTTAGAGTAGATAATAATAGAAATAAAAAGATAGAATAAAAGCAGCCAATACTGTATATTGTTAATTAAATAACTGTTAATCTAAAATATGAAAAGTAGTAATAATACAAAATATAAAAAAATTTGTAGTAGAGGGAAAAGTGATAAAAAAAATATTGTTATTTTAATATTTTACAATAAAATATTGTATATTGCTATAGAGTGACCATACGTCCTCTTTTTTTCTGACATGTCCTCTTTTTCGGATCTGAAAAAAATGGCTGGACCAGGATTTCAAAATTGGAAGTGTGCTGCGTTTCCCGATAACGATTGATCTTATCGGTTAAGAGTGTTTTTTCTACGTTTAGTAACGTTGGAGGACGTGCTTTATGTGCTACTTAAGAGAGAAGCTGTCCATAAACGTGAATTGCTGAAATGTGACCATATAGTGCTACTCATCATTGCAACTTCATTATATTTGTTTCTAAACTTTAAAAATGTTTGTAATTGACCTATTCTTAAATGTACATCTTAATTCACTACATAATTGCATTTTGTTTTGCAAACGTTTTGCGACGACCGATATATTTCTTTTACACAATCACTGCTTCGTTCCTTAAAAAATTGCACTGTGGGTCGAAATTAAAGCTTCCAGGATCAGTGAAGACAGTGGAGGCCCTGTGTATGGTCCTGCTAATGACAACAAGCATTAATTGAATATAACTACGTTCACCATGTTGTTGCAGAGCGCAAAATAAGGAGAGGCGTGGAAGCTGCGCTTTTGGGACATTCAAAAATCAAAGGAAGATCTGCTTTTTACTCCAAAACTGATAACGGTAACAGCAATGCTACACAACATGTGCAGTACAACACAACGCATGGTGCGGGCGAGAGCGCCCTTAGGTGTCAGAGAGGAAGAGGAGAGAAGGACGAGGAGCCAATATACTGTACGGACGATTTTCATGCAGGGCAGCAAGTTACTGACTTTTTTCCTTCTCTCTATGATTGTAATTTTTACAGTTCTCTGCAACAATCATCCCACCGTTTTGTTGTTACCAACTAGTCCACAAATAAATTTCATTTGTTTATTAATTTATCTGTTCATCCGATATTGACTAACCATTTTATGCATTCATTATTACTATTATTATAATTATTATTAGCCTTTTCGGTTAATAAAATAAATAAAATAAAACGTATGTATACTGATATTAAATGAGCATAAAGTGTAGCTATAAGTGATTAAATTGTATCAGGTGTAATTTCGAGATTGTACTGCAGATGTCTGCATAAATCTGTGTCCTTACGATGTTCTTAATGCTGCACGAGTACTCCAGAGCACTCGTTAATCTACGAGAATTTTCAAGTACTACTTAAATTATGATGAAAATTTGGGAAATGGGCCGCAAAATTAAGATGAATCGTAAAATGGATTCGACGATCTACATAGGCTTACGATGCTTTTGGGAAACGAGGCCGTACTCTGTACCGTTAGGACTGTCTATCATACATTCTGTGTATTTGATAGGCTACTGGGCATCAGTTTTACGTGTCCTTACGAGGCTCTTTGGTGGGCTGCCAGGTGGCGCCAGTGAGGTCGCAGCAAAATTATAGAACGTTATTAAAAAAAACAAAAAACAACAACAACAACAACAACAACAACAATATTATATGATGTATACATGTACGGGGCTCTACATTAACATTTGTGTTTTGGAGTAGACTAGTAATGCCAATAACTGAATATTTTGAGGAGCAAAGTAAAAAAATCTAGGGGCAGAGTTCAGTCAGAGTTCAGTTTTTAAAGACTTTTTAAGACTCACAATACAATATATGCACAGACAGGCATTAAGAATTACTTCAGAATTCAGAAACAAAAGATAAGTCTATATTTACCTGATAAAGGACATTTGACACTTTCTTTGATAAACATTTTTCAAGTTTTTTTTTTTTTTTTCAGTTAACCAACAACTACAGTCGTGACTGATCACCTCTAAGATCGTTCAAAACGCTGTCCATCACTTTGACAGTCAAAAAACAAGCATGAAAGTAACTCATCTTAAACGTGATGTGCCTATGTGGCTTCACTCTCTCTCCTCTTGGTCTGCATGCGCGTAAGAAAGAGAGAGATAGCGCGCGCACATCCATGTTTGAGAGAGAAATCTTGCTTTTAATAATAATAATAATAATAATAATAATAATAATAATAATAATAATAAAAAAAAGGCCGATTTAAGTGTACTTTTAAAAGTATTTTGCATTAGTATAGATGAATTAGGAGTTTTTATTCTGATGGTGCTATATAAGATCAAAAGTTCAGGGGTCAGGTGTCACTCAACAGGAAATAATAATACAATTATAATATTAATAAAAATAATATTGTAGCCTTTCCTAACCACATATCGTTGTGAGACATCTTTCTCAACCATGATGACAAAATACAGGGCACAATTTAATGTGGAGCATGACTTGATTGTTATTGGTCAGCTTGTGCGTTCACTAATAACACCCAGAATTGACAAGCTCTGCAAGGAAAGTTGTTTAAATCTTCATTTTTACAATCGTTTTAGGGATTGTTGACATTACATGGTCATGGCAACAAAGTTGTAAAATTGGCTATAACTTTATACAGAAAATGTTAGTAAGCGATTTAATCACACTAAAATCATGTTAAAGGTGCTATATGTAATATTTTTACTGTACTAAATCATAAAATGACCATAGTATGTCATT